>NC_069500.1:1429712819-1430017819 GCF_027579735.1 Bombina bombina
TGAACTAGAGATGTGTTCAATGATATAGTATGAACTAGAGACGTGTTCAATGATATAGTATTAACTAGAGATGTGTTCAATGATATAGTATGAACTAGAGACGTGTTCAATGATATGGTATGAACTAGAGACGTGTTCAATGATATAGTATGAACTAGAGATGTGTTCAATGATATAGTATGAACTAGAGATGTGTTCAATGATATAGTATGAACTAGAGATGTGTTTAATGATATAGTATGAACTAGAGATGTGTTCAATGATATGGTATGAACTAGAGATGTGTTTAATGATATGGTATGAACTAGAGATGTGTTCAATGATATAGTATTAACTAGAGACGTGTTCAATGATATGGTATGAACTAGAGACGTGTTTAATGATATGGTATGAACTAGAGATGTGTTCAATGATATAGTATGAACTAGAGACGTGTTTAATGATATAGTATGAACTAGAGATGTGTTCAATGATATAGTATGAACTAGAGACGTGTTCAATGATATAGTATGAACTAGAGATGTGTTTAATGATATGGTATGAACTAGAGATGTGTTCAATGATATAGTATGAACTAGAGATGTGTTTAATGATATAGTATGAACTAGAGATGTGTTCAATGATATAGTATGAACTAGAGACGTGTTCAATGATATAGTATGAACTAGAGACGTGTTTAATGATATGGTATGAACTAGAGATGTGTTCAATGATATAGTATGAACTAGAGATGTGTTCAATGATATAGTATGAACTAGAGATGTGTTTAATGATATGGTATGAACTAGAGATGTGTTCAATGATATAGTATGAACTAGAGATATGTTCAATGATATAGTATGAACTAGAGATGTGTTTAATGATATGGTATGAACTAGAGACGTGTTTAATGATATGGTATGAACTAGAGATGTGTTCAATGATATGGTATGAACTAGAGATGTGTTCAATGATATAGTATGAACTAGAGATGTGTTCAATGATATAGTATGAACTAGAGATGTGTTCAATGATATAGTATTAACTAGAGATGTGTTCAATGATATGGTATGAACTAGAGATGTGTTCAATGATATAGTATGAACTAGAGATGTGTTCAATGATATAGTATGAACTAGAGATGTGTTCAATGATATAGTATGAACTAGAGATGTGTTCAATGATATAGTATTAACTAGAGATGTGTTCAATGATATAGTATGAACTAGAGATGTGTTTAATGATATGGTATGAACTAGAGATGTGTTCAATGATATAGTATTAACTAGAGATGTGTTCAATGATATAGTATGAACTAGAGACGTGTTTAATGATATAGTATGAACTAGAGACGTGTTTAATGATATAGTATGAACTAGAGATGTGTTTAATGATATAGTATGAACTAGAGACGTGTTTAATGATATAGTATGAACTAGAGATGTGTTCAATGATATAGTATTAACTAGAGATGTGTTCAATGATATAGTATGAATTAGAGATGTGTTCAATGATATAGTATGAACTAGAGATGTGTTCAATGATATAGTATGAACTAGAGACGTGTTCAATGATATAGTATGAACTAGAGACGTGTTTAATGATATAGTATGAACTAGAGATGTGTTCAATGATATAGTATGAACTAGAGATGTGTTTAATGATATAGTATGAACTAGAGATGTGTTCAATGATATAGTATGAACTAGAGATGTGTTTAATGATATAGTATGAACTAAAGACGTGTTTAATGATATGGTATGAACTAGAGACGTGTTCAATGATATGGTATGAACTAGAGACGTGTTTAATGATATGGTATGAACTAGAGACGTGTTCAATGATATGGTATGAACTAGAGACGTGTTCAATGATATAGTATGAACTAGAGATGTGTTCAATGATATAGTATGAACTAAAGACGTGTTTAATGATATGGTATGAACTAGAGACGTGTTCAATGATATGGTTTGTCTCCTTGAGAAACTGACCACATTGCTTCATGACGAAGTGGGGCAGTGGATCCTGTATGTCTGCTGCTTTTATACACCATCACACACTCAAGTGAGCGTGTAATGCCGTCCCCTTCTCTAGTGCGACCAATTCAGCAAGAGAAGGGCCCGTCAAATCACCTGGGTGATTTCAATCAGCCACCTCAGAGATGGTAGAAAGTGTGAGAAGTAGTAGTATGAACTAGAGATGTGTTCAATGATATAGTATTAACTAGAGATGTGTTCAATGATATGGTATGAACTAGAGATGTGTTCAATGATATAGTATGAACTAGAGATGTGTTCAATGATATAGTATGAACTAGAGATGTGTTCAATGATATAGTATGAACTAGAGATGTGTTCAATGATATAGTATTAACTAGAGATGTGTTCAATGATATAGTATGAACTAGAGATGTGTTTAATGATATGGTATGAACTAGAGATGTGTTCAATGATATAGTATTAACTAGAGATGTGTTCAATGATATAGTATGAACTAGAGACGTGTTTAATGATATAGTATGAACTAGAGACGTGTTTAATGATATAGTATGAACTAGAGATGTGTTTAATGATATAGTATGAACTAGAGACGTGTTTAATGATATAGTATGAACTAGAGATGTGTTCAATGATATAGTATGAACTAGAGATGTGTTTAATGATATAGTATGAACTAGAGATGCGTTCAATGATATAGTATGAACTAGAGATGTGTTTAATGATATAGTATGAACTAAAGACGTGTTTAATGATATGGTATGAACTAGAGACGTGTTCAATGATATGGTATGAACTAGAGACGTGTTTAATGATATGGTATGAACTAGAGACGTGTTCAATGATATGGTATGAACTAGAGACGTGTTCAATGATATAGTATGAACTAGAGATGTGTTCAATGATATAGTATGAACTAAAGACGTGTTTAATGATATGGTATGAACTAGAGACGTGTTCAATGATATGGTTTGTCTCCTTGAGAAACTGACCACATTGCTTCATGACGAAGTGGGGCAGTGGATCCTGTATGTCTGCTGCTTGTATACACCATCACACACTCAAGTGAGCGTGTAATGCCGTCCCCTTCTCTAGTGCGACCAATTCAGCAAGAGAAGGGCCCGTCAAATCACCTGGGTGATTTCAATCAGCCACCTCAGAGATGGTAGAAAGTGTGAGAAGTAGCAGCTTATTGACCACTGATTCTTACATTTGCAATCTCACGCCAAAGGGGTCCAAAGCAGCTGATGCTGTTTATTAAATGGAGTCAGTCTTTATAAATTTATATTTATTCTGTCCGTTTTATTTTATGCAAATCAGTTGTGTGAATTTTATACATATTTTCCTTAAATAAAGATAAAAGGAAAGCATGGTGATATGGCAATATGAAAAGCAAAGATGTAATTCTCAGTTCTATATAAAAATAAATTATTTTGAAAAAAATAAAACCATTTTAAACTAAATTTATATTCTTAGCAAATAGTTTAAGTTTTTCAATTCACTGACAGCATTTTCTTATTGTAATTATGTTTCATTGATAACTGCGTATCTGTTCAGGTGCCACAGTCTCAGTGCTCAGAAACATGTCCTCCTGGTTCTAGAAAAGTCGTAAAGAGGGGACATCAGCCTTGCTGCTATGACTGTGCCGTATGTTCAGAGGGAGAAATTTCTAATGTATCAGGTAATATATAGTAATATGGAAGAAGGTTGTGTATATATGTACTGTGTGTGTATATATATATATATATATATATATATATATATATATATATATATATATATATATATATATATATACACACACATACAGTTGTGCTCATAAGTTTACATATCCTGGCAGAATTTATAATTTCTTGGCTATTTTTCAGAGAATATAAATGATAACACAAATACCTTTCTTTCACTCATGGTTAGTGTTTGACTGAAGCCATTTATTATCAATCAACTGTGTTTACACTTTTTAAATCATAACGAAAACAGAAACTACCCAAATGACCCTGATCAAAAGTTTACATACCCTGATGATTTTGGCCTGATAACATGCACACAAGTTGACACAAAGGGATTTGAATGACTATTAAAGGTAACTCACCTGTGATCTGTTTGCTTGTAATTAGTGTGTGTGTATGAAAGGTAATTGAGTTTCTGGACTCCTGACAGACCCTTGCATCTTTCATCCAGTGCTGCACTGATGATTCTGGATTCTGAGTCATGGAGGAAGCAAAAGAATTGTCAAAGGATCTGCGGGAAAAGGTAGTTGGACTGTATAAAACAGGAAAGGGATATAAAAAGATATCCAAGGAATTGAGAATGCAAATCAGCAGTGTTCAAACTTTAATAAAGAAGTGGAAAATGAGGGGTTCTGTTGAAATCAAACCACAGTCAGGTAGACCAAATAAATTTCAGCCACAACTGCCAGGAAAATTGTTTGGGATGCAAAGACAAACCCACAAATAACTTCAGGTGAAATACAGGACAAAATGGCTTCAGCCAAACACTAACCATGAGTGAAAGAAAAGTTTTGTGTTATCATTCATTCTCTGGAAAATGGCCAAGAAATCATAAATTCTGCCAGGGTATTTACACTTATGAGCACAACTATATATATATAGATGCAGTAACTAACCCTTCCATTTTTGCTTTTAATCTTAGCTGAGAGCTTGTAAGTGAGTGTTGGACTTTCTTTGCGATATATATATATATACACACATAAACACATACATACAAAAGTTTGGGGTCACTTGTTTTTTTAAGAAATGCAAACTTTTTGTCCATTAAAATAACATGAAATTGATCAGAAAAACACTGTGTAGACATTGTTAATCACGTAAATGACTACTGTAGCTGGAAACTGATGATTTTTAATGGAATATCTGCATAGTTGTACAGAGGCCCACTACCAGCAACCATCTGTCCTGTGTTCCAATGGCACATTGTGTTTGCTAATCCAAATTTATCATTTAAAAAAGCTAATTGACTAGAAAACTCTTTTGCAATTATGTTAACACACCTGAAAACTGTTGTGCCGATTAAAGAAACTATAAAACTGACCTTCATTAGACTAGTTGAGTATCTAGAGCATCAGCAATTGTGAGTTTAATTAAAGGCTCAAGATGGCCAGAAACAAAGAACTTTATCTGAAACTCATCAGTCTATTCTTGTTCTGAGAAATGAAGGTTATTTCATGTGAGAAATTGCCGAAAAAAACTTAAGATAGTGTACAACGCTGTGTACTACTCCCTTTACAGAACAGCATAAACTGGCTCTAACCAGAATAGAAAGGGGAGCAAGAACACCAATACATTACAGTGTCTAGTTTGAGAAATAGATGCCTCACAGGTTCTCAACTGGCAACTTCATTTATGTAGTACCCACAAAACGCCAGTCTCAGTGTCAGTGAAGAAGCAACTCCTGTATACTGGCCTTCTATGCAGAGTTGCAAAGAAAAAGCCATATCTCAGACTGGCCAATAAAAAGAAAAGATTAAGGGCCAGATTACGAGTGGTAATTAACCCTCCCGCTCGAGCGCTAACTCTACTAGAAGTAAGCTTTCTGCACATTGGGTAGTACTCACATTACAAGTTAAACGTAAAAAGTTTTCACTTTTGCCCTAACCCAAGCTCATTAATATATTCACCTAAAGAAATCAATAGAGCATTGGAAAAAATCTTACACCCTACTCACTCGCAAACCCGATTGCATATTCTGAATTGCACTATTCCAACATCAAAATATTAATATTTCACATTTCAATGTTATTCACATAGCAGAATATATTCTATTTATTCATAGATACATATTTCTTCATTTATCTGATGGTATTTTGGTACAATATGTATCCATACCTACTGTATATTTAGAACATATCCCCCTATGTTAAGAACATTGGAATGTGAAATATTTAGGGCCCCATGAGGCAAGCACAACTATTATTTAAAAAAAATAAAAAAAAATTGGCAGCCACCAGAGGGCACTACAGCAGAGTGCTATTGAGTGCAGGAAATGTCATTACAAGGAGTAAAGTATTAGCATTTGAGAGGATTTCTGAGTGTGCAGTAAACCACTATGCACAGTGTGAGACAGACTTGGCACTTTGTTTGTACAGTGTGTGCCTGAGTCAGACAGCAGATCACCTTCATTTGCAGAGGAGGTAGGACTTAGTAAATGTTTTTTTATTTCTTTGTGCAATTTCTGATTATAACTTCAGTGTGGTAATTGTACGGTGGTGCCAGGAGTCCATAAAAACACATTTTTTTAGCAATATGCAGTATATATATATATATATATATACATACATATATACACACACACACACACACATTATATATATACATTACATTCCTCTGGGCAAAAGTAAACCATCAAAACACAATTTAAACTGCTGAGAAATAATTACAAATGATACAATCCAGCAGAATTACAAATTAATAACATTTAATGTATCAAGACAATTATGAATTTGGCCTATTGTTTAAGCACATAACAAAAGATTAGTGTAGACAAAATGTCTATTTGAAATATAATGTCCCAAAAAAATACCTGGGTATCCCCAGAGCCGTGAAAGTAAAAAAAGGAATTCCTTGAAAGAGGGCCAACTTCCTTTATATTAATGGCCAATTTCTATATTCCCAAAAGCAACAAATCATGGCTTAAAGAATTAAATCAGCCAATAGGAATTCAAGGGACTCCATTTTTAATTGCGAAACTTGAATTCTCTATCCAGTGTATAACGGGGATCGTACAAAGAGGATCCTCCACGCTCCATGGCTCAGCGGTCGCCGGTCTTCAGTTCCGGGGTTGCCAGTCTTCATCTCCACCCCAGATTGTTCCGGGAAGAAGAGGTCGCCGCTTGGAAGAATACTTCACAGCATGGGGCAGGACCTTCTCTGCTGGATTTCAGGAATGGTGAGTATCAACCTGGGGGTTAGACTTAGGTTTTTGTTTAATTTTTTTTTATTATTATTTGGATAGGCTGGGCAGTAAAAGAGCTAAATGCCCTTTTAAGGGCAATTACCAACAAATGCCTTTTTCAGGGCAATGGGTAGTTTAGTTTTTTAGTGTTAGGTTCTTTTTTGGGGGGGTTTACTGTTAGGAGGGGACTTTGTTTATTTTTTTGTAAAAGAGCTGATTATCTTGGGGCAATGCCCTACAAAAAGCCATTTTAAGGGCTACTGGTAGTTTATTCTTAGAGTAGGGGGTGTTTTTATTTTGGGGGGCTTTTTTATTTTCATAGGGATTAGGTATATTTTTTTTAAAATTTGGTAATTTTGTTTTTTATTTTATGTAATCTTAGATTTCCTTATTTTCTGTAATTGTAGCTTAAAGGTACAGTCTACACCAGAATTTTAATTTTGACTAGACTATCCCTTTAATTTATACTTAGTTTTTTTTTTTTTAAAAGTAGTGTTAGTTTTTTTATTTTAATAGTATCTTTAGTATTTTGTAATTTAGGTAATTTGGGTTCATTTAGGGGGTGTTAGGCTAGGGGGTGTTAGGCTGGGGGCTAAGTAATTTATTTATTTGCGTTGTGTGCTTTGGTGGTTTAGGGGTTAATACTTTAATAGGTAGTTTGCGTTGTGGGCTTTGGTGGTTTAGTTTGCGATGTTGTGGTTGGTGAATTTAGGGGTTAATAATTTAGTTATTACTTGCGGTGTGGGTTTGATGGTGGATATAGTGGTTAATAGTTTAATTATACTTATTGCGTTGTGGGGGGTTGTCGGTTTAGGGGTTAATACTTTATTTATTTATTTTTTTGGCATCTAGCTGGTTATACCATGACCTAATGATTCAAATAATGCATTGTAGGACCTGTCACTAGCATATATCGTGGCACCGTTTAAAGCTTGCCTCATTCACATTCTGGTGTAACTATTACGTTTTGCATTAATTATGTTATAATTATTGTGATGAGAGTGGGAAGTGATGTCACCGGATGGAGGCGGGGTTTAGGTCCGTTATTGTCTATGTCGCAGTTACTTAGTGAGATATAATGTACCAGGTGTATACTTCCATGCTCTGCAATAAAATAGTGTTGTACCTTCTATGCTGTGTCCTGCATCTCATGACATGGTGTCAGAAGCTCTTGCCTGTGCTTCTATTTCCTGATTGATGATGATGTCAAAGTTTACCCCACCTGAGCCTTTTGACTTCTCTCAGCCTGCAGCTTGGCCCACATGGCGTTAGCGGTTTCAGCGCTTCAGGATTGCTTCCAAACTGAACAAGGAGAGTGGTGAAGTACAAGTTAATTCTCTTTTATACTCTATGGGGAAAGATGTGAAGCCAGTGTTCAATGCCTTTGCTTTCCAAGAAGGGGAAGAATTTGACTTTGACATAGTTATGAACAAACTCAGTGCCCACTTTGTGACCAAAAGAAATGTGATTCATGAGAGGGCTTGTTTTCACAAGCATGCCCAGCGTGTGGGAGAATCTGTGGAGTCATTTGTGCGCAGCCTGTGTGAACTAGCTGAATTCTGTGAGTTTGGTGTTGCTAAAGATGAGCAAATCAGAGATAGAATAGTCATAGGAATTGCAGGTGCTGAAGTCTCACTGAAGCTACAGTTAGAGGCTGATTTAACATTGGATGGGGCTATCAGGATGGCCCGCCAGAGTGAACTGGTGAAAAAACAAAGTGCTGATCTGAGGTCTGAGAGTATTGTGCATAAAGTTCAGCAGTTCAGGAGAGCTGCTAGTGAAAGGCACAGTGTGAGCGGTAGACGAAGGGCAACAGATAGGCCCAGAAGCGAATGGGCGCAGCATGCTCGCTGCACACGGTGAAACTGTGCCCATGATCAGAGTGTCATATGCCCTGCTAAAGAAAAAAGATGTAGAAAATGTAACCGAATGGGCAATTTTGAAGTGGTGTGTAAAACTGAATATATTAAGGAGATGCAGGTGGATAGCGACAAGGAGGGTCAAGAAGTGTCCTTTGTAGGGTCTGTTGTTGAATGGCCTGGTTCAGAGGAAGATTGGAGGGTTACTCTTACTGTAATGGGAGCCAAAGTCGCCTTTAAGATTGACACAGGAGCAGACATCACTGTTATGTCCCTTGCAGCATTCATAAAACTGCCTCGACAGCCTCAGTTGGCGAAAGTTACAACAAAAGTCCATAGTCCTGGTGGCCGTATTAATTGTGCGGAGAAATTTCTTGCCAGCTGCGAGTACAAGCAGAGGAAATTCACAATGTGGGTGCATGTGATTAGAGGTCAGTGTGTTAACAACTTATTGAGCAGAAAAGCATCCTGTGGTTTGGGCCTAGTAGCCAGAGTGAATGAGATTTAAGAAGATATGTTTGGTGAATTGGGCCTACTGAATTGCAACCCAGTCCGAATATCACTTAAAAGTGACGCATCATTACCACTCCCCGTAGAATTCCATTCCCACTCATGCCTCAAGTGGAGAAGGAACTTCTGCGTATGAAGAATATGGGAGTTATTGAAGGAGGTTGTTGAAGCAACTGACTGGTGTGCCCCCATTGTGCCTGTTGCGAAGAAAAACGGGAAGGTACACATCTGCGTAGACTTGAAAAGGCTGAATGAGGGGGTGAAGAGAGAGAGATATGTGCTGCTGACACTTGAAGACATAGCTCCGAAATTGGCTGGGAAGAAGTTCTTCTCTACACTGGATGCTTCCAGCAGCTTCTGGCAGATACCTCTAGATAAAAAGTGCCGCAAACTGACTACCTTCATTACACCAGTAGGTTGGTTCTGCTTCCGCAGACTCCCCTTCGGGATATCCTCTGCTCCAGAAATTTTTCAAAGAGAAATGAGTTCTCTCCTAAGAGACCACGTGGACATGGCAGTCATCATGGACGACATCTTGGTATATAGGTCTACACTGAAAGAACATGACTAGCGATTGAGCTGTGTGCTGCAGACCATTAGAGAGTCCAGGCTGAAGTTAATAAGGAGAAATGCCATTTTAGGAAAGCTGAATTATGTTACTTTGGGCATATCATCAATGGGGATGGCATCAAGTCGGACCCCGATAAAATCCGTGCTATTGAACAGATGAAAAGTCCTTCAGATGTAGATGAGCTAAAACAAATATTGGGCCTTGTAAATTATGTGGGCAGGTTCCTTCCAGATTTATCCACAATACTACACTCTATCACAGAGTTGTTAAAGAAAGATGTTGCCTGGGTCTGAGGACATTCACAGGAAGAATCCTTTGTGCAGGTCAAGTCCCTGCTGGGGTCTGCCCCATTGTTAGGGTTCTATGACCCTTCCAAAAAGACTCTGGTTAGTGCTGATGTGAACAGTTATGGATTAGGGGCTGTCCCTCCTGCAGTTTAATGAGAACAAACAACAGCCCATTGCCTACTGTTCCCGTACACCGACAGCTGCTGAGTCGAAATACGCCCAAATTGAGAAAGAGTGCCTGGCTGCAGTTTGGGCCTGTGGGCGCTTTCAGGTTTACCTAGTGGTATGACTGCAAAATTCACCTCTTTCCCGGAGCCCCACTTCCTAAAGGGAGGACTTGTCCACTCTCCAAAGCTGAAATCCATGGAGGAGTACAGCCAAGAGAACCTAGTTAAAGGGATCATTCCCCCTTCCTCCTCTTCTGTTCGTCAGTAAGAAAGATAGTGGGCTCAGACCTTGTATTGACTACAGGTCCTTGAACAACATAACTATCAAGAATCTCTATCCCATTCCTCTGATCACTGAACTGTGTGACTCATTCCAGAATGCTTGCTTCTTCACCAAGCTGGACAGGGCATTACGAATACCTCATAATACCGTTTGGGCTGTGTAACACCCCTGAAGTCCTCCAGGTATTTGTCAACGATGTCTTCCGTGACCTCATCAATTGGACTGTCATTGTCTACCTGGATGACAACCTTATTTTCTCTTTCACTCTGGAGGAGCATCATAAACACATGAGACAGGTACTTCAACATCTCAGAGACAATTCTTTGGTAGCCAAACTAAAAAAATTGAGTTTAATCAAGTTCCGGTCCAGTTCCTTGGTTATGTCATCTCAAAAGAAGGTTTTGCCATGGATCCTGCTAAACTCACCGCAGTTTTAGAATGGCCTCAACCTACTTCATTAAAGGAATTACAGAGATTCTTGGGGATCTCCAATTATTACTGTAAGTTTATAAAGAACTTTTCTCAAACAGTCGCTCCACTCACTGAATTGACAAAATGGAACAAAGACTGTAAACATTGGCCTCCTGAAGCCATAAATGCCTTCTCTCACCCTGTAGCCTTTTTCTCCAAATGCTTTACTCCTGCAGAGAGGAATTACAATGTGGGTAATCATGAACTCTTAGCCATTAAGATGGCCTTGACTGAATGGCATTATTGGTTAGAAGGCATAACCAATCCCATTCAGATTCTCACCAACCACAAGAATCTGACTTACCTAGAGACTGCTCATTGACTCAATCCTTGGCAGGCCAGGTGGGCCTTGTTCTTTTTCCATTTTAACTTTGTGGTCTCTTATCTTCCTGGGACCAAAAACAAGAAGGCTGATGCCCTTTCCCATCAGTTTCCCTACTCAAGTGTTTCCTCTGAAGCTCCTATTGAACACATCATACCTCCCTCCTGTGTGGTTGCTCAACTGAACACCATCCTTCTTTAAAGACTGCAATGTGCCCAGTCTAATAAACCTCCTGAAGCCCCTGTGGCTTCCGATATCTTTTCTGTACCTTTGAACTTACGCACTCCTGTGCTATACTGGGCTCATGATAGTGAACTCTCAGGACATCCTGGTTTGATTAGGACTTAAAAGCGTTTTTCCCAACATGTATGGTGGCCTACTATGAAGTCTCATATCACGCTCAGGATTACGTGAAAGCCTGCACAACTTGTGCTGCCAAAAAAACTCCCCGATCCTTGCCTTCTGGCTTGCTCCAACCATTGTCCATTCAAAAACAACCATGGACAAGCATAACAATGGACTTCATTGTGGACCTCCCCCTTCTGACCACCATACAGTTATCTTAACTAAACTGCCTTCTGCCCAAGAATTATCGTCTCTTTTTCTCTGGCATGTTATACGACTGCATGGCATTCCTGCGAATATTGATTCTGACAGAGGTTTACAATTCATCTCTACCTTTTGGAGAGCCTTTTGTAAGTTGATTGGAACCACTGTTTCCTTGTCTTCTGGCTACTATCCTCAGACCAGTGGACTAACAGATAGAGTAAACCAGGATCTCAAGGCCTACCTTAGAGCCTTTGTCAATTCTCTCCATACCAACTGGTCTCAGTTGTTACCCCTAGCTGAGCTGGCAAGGAACACCCATTGACACTCTTCTCTACGATGTACTCCATTTCAAGCCACAGCAGGATATCAACCTCATGTCTTCCCTCTTTCTGCTCAGTCCATTGGGGTTCCTGCTGCTGACCAACACGTTACTGAACTCACTACTCATTGGCAACGTATTCGATCTCAGCTACGTTCAGCTGTATCTAGATACAAAAAGTTTGCTGATCATCATAGAGTTTCTGTACGTGCCATCTCGGTAGGTGAACGTGTTTGGGTCTCTACTCAACATATTGGTCTACGTCAACCCTGTCACAAATTTGGGCCTAGGTTTATTGGTCCTTACAAAGTCCTAAAAAGACTGTCTCCTGTTGCTTACAAAGTGGCTTTGCCCAAACCCTGCGCATAGACCTAGTCTTCTCACTACTCAAGCCTTACATCATAATTAGATATACCCGACTCAGTGCTCCTCCTCCTCCATTCCTGGTCCATGGCGACCCTGAATATGAGGTTGCTAAGATACTTGACCCCAGATACAGGGGCATACAACTGCAATTTCTTGTATATTGGAAGGGTTATTCTGTGGTGGATCGCTCCTGGGTTCCTGCCCGTGACATGAATTCTCCATCTTTGGTCTCCAGATTCCATGCTGCTCATCCTTTGAAGCTGACTCTGGTTCCCGGAGGAACCCTTGAGAGGGGAGCTATGTCGTGCCGCGCCGTTCTAGCTGTTGCTTGGGGCATAACGCCTGCTTCCCTGCTCGTTGTCAAGGGCTGTGTCGACTCCTATTGCTTGCGGCGGTGACTTCATCACTGCACGTTCCTCTGACTCTGAAGCCAGTCAGGATCTCCTGTGGTGTGAATCCTGCACCTATGTAAGTTGCTCACTTTTCTACCTTAACTGCCAAGTATAGGTGTTACTTTGTGTGCTCCTGGGTGTGACTGTTATAACTGTATACTGGATTGCCATAACGTTAATAAACTCTGCCTGTCTGACTACTTGTCAGCCATAACGGATCAGCCCAGGATTCTACCCAACTGCTAGCGTGAAAAGTAAAACACATGCTAGCACACTGAGAGTAAACCAGGACGTGACCCACTCAGGTTTGCGATTACAAATTAAAGGGTTCCTTTAAGCGGGTTGGCAAATGATAGATGTTCCTTTAAGTGGGTTTGAGTAAGTAAATGATAAATGTCCCTTTAAGCAGGTTAGCAACAAACAAAGGTAAATGTTCCTTTAAGCAGGTTTGAGTAAAGCAAATGATAAATGTCCCTTTAAGCAGGTTAGCAACAAACAGAGGTAAATGTTCCGTTAAGCAGGTTTGAGTAAAGCAAATGATAAATGTCCTTTTAAGCAGGTTAGCAACAAACAAAGGTAAAGTCCGTTTAGCAAGGGTTAATCTGCAAGTAACAGTACTGAAGATCTTCAGGGTAAAGCATAATCGAGCTGAAAAGGGTCAGAACATTAAACAGAAAGATTGAGGAAACCTGGTATAACTCAAAGTCAGGCAGGCAAGGGTCAAAAATATCCAAAACAGGTTTCAGGCAAGCGAAGTCAGGCAGGCTAGGTTCAGAATCCAAACATAGAAATAAGGTACTCACTATACAATAAACGGGCCCCGAGGAGGATCTCCCGCCATCTTTTAAAGCCCAAGCAGAGATGCCATGATGTCAGAGGGGCGTGTCCGGAGCGATCGTGTCACGTTGCTAGGCAACGAGACGTCAAAGCCCATAGAGGAGATCCGGGAGCCGCAGCGACACGGCGATGAACGGACAGAAGCCTGACAGCACCCCCTCCTCAAGGACCCCTCCGGGGGACAGGACCAGGCTTAGCAGGATGAGCTTTGTGAAAGGCTTTAATCAAGGCAGGAGCGTGTACTTGCTGAGCAGATTCCCAGGAACGCTCAGTGACTGGATATCCCTTCCAATGAATGAGATAGTACAATTTCTTGCCACGAAGTTTGGAATCCAGAATGTGGCTAACTTCGAATTTAGGTTGACCATGGACCAAAAGAGGTGGAGGTTTAGGCAAAGGTTTAGTATACCTATTTGACATCATTGGTTTCAAAAGTGAAACGTGAAAGACAGGATGGGCTTTGAGAGTCTTGGGAAGAGCAACTCGATAAGCAGTAGAACTAACGACCTAGTATTCGAAAAGGACCTACATATCATGGTCCCAATTTAGTAGAAATTTGTTTAAGGAGGAGATGACGCGTAGAAATCCAAACCTTGTCTTCAGGATGATATTTGGGAGCCTTCTGCCGTCGGCGATCCGCAAAGTACTTGTTTCGCTTAGAGGCTTTGGAAAGGAAAAGACGTATTTTCCGCCAATGGTGAGTCAATCTCCGAGCAGAATGATCAGAAGCAGGATTTTCAGTGGAAGAAGTATGTAGAGGAAACGTCCTGGGTTGGAATCCATAAGCTGCATAAAAAGGAGAAGACTGAAGAGACGAGTTGTAACATGTATTATGTGCCAATTCTGCCAATGGAAGATAACGAGTCCAATTAGAGTGATGATGATCCACATAATGTCTAAGATATGTCTCCAGGCATTGGTTAACCCTTTCGGTTTGGCCGTTAGACTGTGGATGATGAGAAGTAGACAATGAGATTGTAGTTCCAAAATGTTTGCAGAGTAATCTCCAGAACCAGGAAACAAATTGTACACCTCTATCTGAGATGATATCCAGTGGGAACCCATGTAATTTCACAATATGTAAAAGAAAAAGCTCAGAAAGTCTTTTAGCAGAGGGTAAGCCAGGTAATGGAATAAAATGAGCTGCTTTAGTAAACCTGTCAACTACCACCCAAATAGTGTTGTTTCCCGTTGAAAGAGGAAGGTCGGTTATAAAATCCATGGATAAATGGGTCCAAGGCTGGTGAGGTATGGGCAAAGGCTGAAGCAAACCATGAGAAAGTTGACGAGGAGTCTTATTGGCAGCACATTGTATGCATACTGAAACATAGTCTTTAGCATCTTGCATGAGGGTAGGCCATCAGACATATTGTTTGAGGTTCCGAGTAGTGTTACTGATACCTGGATGTCCGGAGAGAGGACTATCATGAGCCAAATGAAGAATCTTGGGGCGAAGACGTTCAGGAACAAATAGCAAACCATCAGGAGGTTTGCAGGACAAAGGAAGATCTTTTTGAGTAGTCTGTAAGTCTTGTAAGCAACAGGCTGATAACTGGGCTATGGCTCTATGTGGTTGAAGGATAGTACCAGACTCGGGAATAGAGGTGGTTTGAAATTGTCTGGAAAGAGCATCAGCTTTAATATTCTTAGAACCAGGTATATATATATAAGACAGATTGTAATGAAAACGTGAGAAAAATAAGGACCGACAAGCTTTCCTGTAATTCAAACGTTTGGCAGTTTGGAGATAAAGAAGATTTTTATGATCTGTGATTATGGAAAATGGTAATGGAGTACCCTCCAACCAATGCCTCCATTGGTCCTGAGCCATCTTGATGGCAAGCAACTCCTTATTGCCTACCTCATAATTCAATTCAGAAGGAGTAAATTTCTTGGAGAAGAATCCCACAGGATGAATCTTTCCAGTGTCAGGTAATCATTGCGAAAGAACAACCCCAGCAGCTACAGCTGAAGCATCCACTTCCAGGATGAATTGAAAATCCAAATTTGGGTGGCGGAGAATAGGTGCAGAAGCAAATGCCTCTTTGAGAGACTCAAAAGCCTTAAAACCCTCTGGAGGCCAATCTTTACAGTTCTGCCCCTTTCTAGTGAGAGAAGTAAGAGGAGAAGAAATAGTTGCAAATCCTTTGATGAATTTCCTACAATAACTGGCGAAACCCAGAAAACGTTGTAATGCCTTAAGAAATTCAGGTCTAGGCCAATCCAAAATGGCAGTAAGTTTGGTAGGATCCATTTCGAATCCGGATTCGGAGATTACATAACCCAAGAAAGGTATGGATCTTTGATGGAAAGAACATTTCTCCAATTTGGCAAACAAATGGTTGTCTCTTAACCATTGCAATACTTTTCTGATGTGATGCACATGATCTTGATAGTTTCGAGAAAAAATTAGAATATCATCAAGGTATATGATGACAAAAGTGTTCAAGAAATCTCGAAAAATCTCATTCACAAAGTGTTGAAAAACAGCAGGGGCATTACATAGCCCAAAAGGCATGACCAGATATTCGTAATGTCCAAACGAGTGTTAAAGGCAATCTTCCGTTCATCCCCCTTGTGCATACGGATAAGATTGTACGCACCACGAAGGTCCAGTTTAGTAAATATTGTCGATCCTTGAAGGTAAGTAAACAGTTCAGGAATAAGGGGTAAAGGGTAACTGTTCTTGATGGTGATTTGATTCAAACCCCTGTAATCAATACAAGTTCACAGACCTCCATCCTTCTTACTCACAAAAAAGAATCCAGCCCCTACAGGAGAAGAAGAGGGTCGAATAAATCCTCTAGCCAAATTATCTTGAATATATTCCTCCAAAGCTACATTCTCAGGTCTTGAAAGTGGATAAGTTTTGCCACGAGGTAAGGGAGCCCCAGGAAGAAGATCAATGGGGCAATCAAAAGGACAGTGAGGAGGGAGACGTTCTGCTTCTTTTTTGGAAAAAACATCAATCAAGTCTTGATAAGGAGTGGGTAGTGACCCAGAGGTATCGGTAGTGAGAGCAACTGTAAGTGGTATTTTTGTGGGTACTTAAAGACAATTGGTTTGACATGAAGATCCCCAAGAAGTGAGTTCACCTTGTGTCCAAGAGAATATAGGATTATGTAATTTGAGCCAGGGAAGACCCAAGATTATTATTAATTGCGGAGTCGAAATGACGTTGAAACATATTGTCTCAGAATGAAGAACTCCTACAGTAAAGAGTAGCAAACTGGATAAGTCCAGAACCCAAAGGATCTCCACTAACAGTAGAGACAGGAATAGAATATTCTTTTCTAAGTAAGGGTATAGTGTGAGTAGAAACAAAGGTTGAGTCAATGAAAATTCCTGCAGCACCTGAGTCAATGAGAGCTTGAGTATGAATTTTATTTCCTCCAAGTTGGAGACTCACTGGAACATAAAGTTTATTATCGAGGGAATGAAATCCTATTTGGCTTAACTCAGTCCCTCAGTCAGAAGTTAAGTCCTGGCTTTTACTGGTCTAGTGGGACAATCCCTTAATAAGTGTCCTTTAAGACCACAGTACAAACACAGGCCAAGAGAGCGTCTTCTCAGGCGTTCAGTTTCGGTCAACTTTATGGTGCCTACTTCCATGGGCTCAACCTGGTCAGAAGGTAGAGAAGCTGGAGTTATTGGGTTTGAGAAACGAGGAGCCAGACGAAAAGATGGACGATTTGAGGATTTCTGATTTCTCTCTCTTGTTGGCGTTCCCGAAATCAGGAATCAAGACAAATACAACGATTAATCAAGGCTTCTAAGGACTCTGGGAGTGTATCTGGGAGTTCCTGATACACCAATTCATCTTTGAGACGTTCAGAAAGTCCTTTACGAAAAGCTGCTCTAAGAGCTCCTTGATTCCAAGTAGTTTCTGATGCAAGGGTGCGGAACTCAATTTCATATTGAGACACGGGTTGCGCTTCCTGTCTTAGGTCTAAGAGGGAAGCTTCAGCAGCGGAGGACCTTCCAGGCTTGTCAAAGACATTTGAAAATACAGAAAGGAAAGAATCCACATCCAGAAGTATAGGATCATTCTTTTCAAGCAAAGGTGATACCCAGGCCAATGCTTTTCCTTTCATTAAGGAAATAAGGAATGTGATTCTTGAAGAGGGAGTAGCAAAGAGAAAACCTCTACAGTCTTCAGGATTCCCATCATATTTATCCGGAAGGGGTATCCTAGGATTGAGTTGTCCTTGTGACTGGTTAGTAGGAATCGAAGGAGGCATGGGTTCCAAAGGAGAAGGATTGAGAGGTAGAGGAGCAACCAAGTTCTGTAATAATGCTGTTATCTGATCTAACTTAGTGTCCAAGGATTGCAAATGAGTAGCATGAGATCCCAGTAATTGTCCCTGGTGGGCCACGGCCATGGATAATTCAGTGGGGTCCATTTATGGCCCGTTTGTAATGTCAGCCGTAACGGATCAGCCCAGGATTCTACCCAACTGTTAGCGTGAAAAGTAAAACACACGTTAGCACACTGAGAATAAACCAGTATGTCACTTACTCAGGTTTGCAATTACAAAGTAAAGGGTTCTTTTAAGCAGGTTTGGATAAAGCAAATGAAAAATGTCCCTTTAAGCGGGTTGGCAAATGATAGATGTTCCTTTAAGTGGGTTTGAGTAAGTAAATGATAAATGTCCCTTTAAGCAGGTTAGCAACAAACAAAGGTAAATGTTCCTTTAAGCAGGTTTGAGTAAAGCAAATGATAAATGTCCCTTTAAGCAGCTTAGCACCAAACAAAGGTAAATGCTCCTTTAAGCAGGTTTGAGTAAAGCAAATGATAAATGTCCCTTTAAGCAGGTTAGCAACAAACAGAGGTAAATGTTCCTTTAAGCAGGTTTGAGTAAAGCAAATGATAAATGTCCCTTTAGGCAGGATAGCAACAAACAGAGGTAAATGTTCCTTTAAGCAGGTTTGAGTAAAGCAAATGATAAATGTCCTTTTAAGCAGGTTAGCAACAAACAAAGGTAAAATCTGTTTAGCAAGGGTTAATCTGCAAGTAACAGTACTGAAGATCTTCAGGGTAAAGCATAATCAAGCTTAAAAAGGTCAGAACATTAAACATAAAGATTGAGGAAACCTGGTAAAACTCGAAGTCAGACAGGCAAGGGTCAAATATATCGAAAACAGGTTTCAGGCAAGCAAAGTCAGGCAGGCTAGGTTCAGAATCCAAACATAGAAATAAGGTACTCACAATACAGTCCGGAATACAGAGAACAAACGGGCCCTGAAGAGGATCTCCCGCCATCTTTTAAAGCCCAAGCAGAGACGCCGTGACGTCAGAGGGGCGTGTCCGGAACGATTGTGTCACGTTGCTAGGCAATGAGACGTCAAAGCCCATGGAGGAGATCCGGGAGCCCCAACGACACGGCGATGAACGGGCAGAAGCCTGACACTACTCTGCTTGCTTAACCCCTAATATACTGGATATCCTTACCATTGCCAAACCCTGCCTGCCTGACCATTCTAGTGGCCTACCCTTAAGCCACCTTCCTCTGATTCCCCCTCCTGTTGTCGTCAAAGACTATCCTGCCTATAGTGAGTACTGCTTACCTCATCTTGCAAACTTTCTGTGCTCTAGGATATTTCCTATCATTCTGGCTTGACGCCGGTATAAGAAGACTGCTGGCTGAGTTTGGTCCGATACATTTATTGATCTTAACCATAATAACAAAAACACATAAGTAACAAACAGGGGTCATGTTGAGCAGGAACATATGGGAACAGAGTTCCTGCACTGTTTTTGCAGGAGGAACTAAGTTCCCTCTGGAAAGAGAACAAAAACACTTCAGTAAACACTTCTGCTGCTGGTGGGAGGAGCTGGAGCACAGTCTGGTTAGAGGTATAGTAAGATCCTCTAGTAATTGGCAGTAACACTTCCTACAATACACTAAATGCAAGCCTGTCAGTGGCCCTGCTGTGTTATCACCCCGTAATGTGTGTAACACATAATGCTTACATTTCTGTATTACTTGCTCTGTGTTTATTTAGCCCCTCTCAGCACAAACAGGACTATTGCACCTTAAGTGGGTGAGACTCTCTGACAGAGGAGGATTCTCAGGCCAAAGGCAAACATTAAATCATTCATAGGATTTAATTTGCTTTCATTAAACCAAAGTGTATAGATTATATACTTATAAATACAATGTGTGTGTGTGTGTGTGTGTGTGTGTGTATGTATGTATGTATGTGTGTGTATGTATATATATATATAATTTTGAGGGGGGTGGAAGTCTTGGTGAGTCCCCAAACTTATTTTTGTAGGAGTTGACCCCTGGTCACAAATATGTGTCAAAGCAATGATCTAAGGGTGAAAGCATACTACAACATTACATCACTACTGTTCCCAGACAGCACTAGAATAATCCAAAGTGAGTGGTGACATATGCCTACATCAAGTCACCAAACATATATCATAATATGTGTATCTTAGTGACCTCACATATATAACATATTTTATTCCAGATGGGAGATGTGCTCATATGTGAAAATATTTATATATAAGTGTCTATAACCTCCATTAAAAATAATAATAATAATAATGCACAGAAGTGTGATAGTGATATGTGTGGAATATTTAATCATCTCCAGTATATATCATAACATGTTATGTGTCATATGAACAAATTTATGTAGTGCTTATGTAAGTCAATGGCATTTCCTAATAGGTTAACCTATTCTAACCAAAAAAATCCTACCTAATATATATATATAGGAGAATCAAGTGTCTCCACCATAGGTGTAAATAATAATAATAATAATAATAATAATAAACATATAATGTGAACCAAAAATAGGATGGTGATGAGTCTAACATAATCGTGCCAATCAGACTCATGTGTTTCTAATAATTAATAACTATTACAGTAACTACCCTTGTTATATGTCAGTGGAAAACTGCTAGATCCACATTCATACTGAGACCAAAAGAATGCAAGGTCTTCAATTTGTGGATCCAATAAGTTTCCGTCTGTCTTAATCTAAAATATCTATTATATAAACGTGATTTTGAGATATCTAAATTCCCATTATGTTGGGAATGGCCGGGTATGGGCACACTGTGCAATTTGTAGTTATTTTTTTTTTTTTTTTAAATCTTTATTTTATATTGTCTCCAACAAAGAAAAAGAAAAACAGCGAAGATTCATTTATAAAAACAAATTACCTTTTGCGCCACGCAGGGCTGCATAATCTTTAACATACTTATTAATAAACAATTCAAATTTCCTTATCGGTAGGTATTTGTACAAAATGTTGGAATTTTATATACATTGCACAACAATTATATACACACAAAGACAAATGAAAAAAAAGGAGATAAAAAAAGGGGGGTAAGGGTTCGCTACTCCCTACACTGTCATTCAGCTACTCTTCTAACCAATATATAGGGAAATGGCCTGCATATATGTTTACTTGAACAAGTGGAGATTTGAGTAGAGGTTTTATCAATACTTTTTGCGTAGATTCCTGTAATGATATTATAAATACTTCCCATTTCTTGAGATATAAGGTTATTTGGTCATCCTACGGGAATGGTAAGGTCTATTGTTCTAATACACATTGCCCAATCATTGCATTTTTAAAATGAGCAAATTTGGGAGCTGATGATGCTTTCCAAGTTTTAAGAATGAGATTATGGCCTATCAGTATTATGGTATTTATCAATTTGAAATTATTGTACGTACCCTGAAATTTTGCAAGAAAGAATATTTCAATTGGTTTAATATGATAGTCAAGGTGTAGTACTGCATTCATCCAATATAGAATTTTCTTCTAAAACTGAAAATTTTTTGGACATCCCCAGAAACAATGGAAGATATCTGCATGCAAATTACTACATCTAGAACACTGAACATTAGAGTTATACCACCTAGATAACGTTTCTGGGGTGAGATAAGATCTAAGACTGACCTTAATTTGCGATTCCCTCCATGCTGTTGGAACCCAAATTTGATCAATTATCTTAAAACTACTGACTATAACCTGATCATTAATATCAGGGAATTTCAAAGACCATTTTGCCACCATATCCTTAACCTGCAAAGATGAGGATTTTTGAACTAATAGCTCATACATAGGGGAAATTGCGTGTATCCCGGAACGGTACCCTACTATTCTGTTGGGGATTTTTCCCAATGACCAATCTCTTCCGTACTTTTGAATTAATTCATTGGCATAATGCCTTACCTGCAGATATGCATAAAAGTCCTGAGTTGGGAGGCCGAATCTATTAGCTAAAGTAACAAAAAATAAAAATTAAATAATTTATCTAGAGTGGAATAAATTTGAGGTTGTAATATTCTATAAAATTCTGTTGGTAAAGCATCTTGACCAGGTGCTTTATTTAATTTAGAATTTTTAATAGCTTCTAAGATCTCATTCTCAGTTATAGGAGCATTAATTACCGACTTTTCACAAGTTTGACTGTGAAAGTGAAAAAGTTTAAAGTAGTGTGAGGCAATTAATCTCTAGTGGAATGTGTATAGTGAAAACAAGTGATGCAAAACATAAATTTATAGTCTTTCTAATGTTGGTTGAAGATACAAATAAGAGAGCCAATCAATGGGCAGTAAAAGCCAGAGAATATTCCCTTTTAAACCTCTATATATACTGCGCAACTTATAATGTTCTATAAGACAGAAAATATTTAGTTGTGGTATTTTGAGATAGGTGGGATTTATATCTCTTTAGTATAAACTTAAATGGGATAAATGAGAAAGCGAGGCTTTCGTCCTAAATTCACTATAATTCTATGTAACACCCTCAACCTAATTTGTAGTCTTTCTAATATTGGTTGAGGATAAGGGTAAGAAAACTAATCAATGGGCAGTGGAAACCAAAGAATATTCCCCTTTAAAGCTCTATATATGCTGTGCCACTTATAATGTTTCTATAAGACAAAAAGGGTTTAATTGTAGTATTTTCAAAGTAGGCGGAGCTTATAGATCTTTAGTATAGCCTTAAATGGGATAGATAAGAGAGCGAGGATTTCTTCCTATATTGAATGTAGTTCTGTTTAACAACCTTAACCTCATTTGCAGCTACTACAGAGTCCTATATTCCATGACTATTATGAGTATAAAGTATGAATATCAGTTATATAAGATCAGTAATTGTATCTATACATAGCAAGTTACTATTATTTCCGCACATTCAAGTTATAAGCAGCCGCTAATATATTTATATCAAGATAATTAAGCCTCTTATCTTGCAAATAAATGAAAAATCGATGCGGCTGATTCCTAATTTAGGTAACTATTATATATAGGATTTTCAAAACACCTCCCTTTACATTCTTGTATTCCTTAATAAATGGCTTATGTTTAAGCCGAAACTCTCATGGAGCCACTATTTTTTAGTACATATATTAATGTGCAGGGGATAAGTTTGTAATACATTAAACCTTGTTAACAAACAATTATGGTTATGTATGTACAGTTCCACTCTTAGGATTCAGTCTAAGGGTCACTTGACATTATAAACCACCTACTAAAATATTAACCACAACATGGTAGTAAACACTCAACTTCACTAAGGTCCTGAGTGACACATAATAGGATAGATAAAGAACTTGTATTCAAGGACTCTACTGAGTCCATATTAATTTGAAAAGATTCGGCTATTTCCATAGACTCCAAGATTTGTATAGGTGAGACCAAGTGCAGCAATCTCTCTACTCAGCTTCTCGCCTGTGACATCACCACTCCACTGACAGACAAACCAGTAAGCTTCGGAGCACTAGAATATCTCCAGCGGTAAACCCCCTAGCCCGAGGGACAGCGGGGGCACCCTCCAAATTCAGCACAAGTATTTGCCAGGTAACACTATCTCCGCACCTCCAACACCCGATATTACGCTTCACCTGATGGAACAACCAGGCGGCTCATCAAGGTTCCATTGCAAAGCTTCACGCTAATGGTGTCCGGGTTAGGCACGGAGCGGTAGTTCAAACTCAGGCAGCTACCCAGTACTCCTTCAATCACCGACCAACAGGTGTAGCACTTAGAGATATGCAAAAGCAAACACTGCCGCTAGAACAGATCCACTCTATGTTCGAACTGTAGGTGGAGGTGCAGCATGCTTGATTCCAGAATTAGATAGAATGCATCCGGGCACATTACCTGACCGAGCAGATAAGACTTTTGTGTAATAGAGGCCTAGTTCTGGTAAAACAGCAATTTCTCCAAAATAACTGTTAGTGGTATCTGTGAATACGCCGGCACTTTCGTTCAGTAAGTCCAAGGAGTAATGCGCCTGTATATGGTAGAGCTAATACTTAATTCAAAGTTCAGGTGCTTTTTTTTTTTTATTGTGTTGTGGCAGTTCATACAATGGTGAGTACCCGGTAGTTTAATAGTGGGTAATACAGGCGGTGTGTTGCAAACACCAAACTCAAAAAAACTCTTCAGCAGACTTCCTTTGCGGGACCTTATGATCCGGTATCCAGGCCCGGTGCAATACTTGCGGCCAAGGAGAACTGCAAATGGCTGGAAGGTGGCACTCTCCTAGACGCTGAGCCTTGGAGCGGGAGCAAATACCTGGGATACCTGTATGCTCCGCCTCCAGCAGGAAGTCCACCGCAATTTGAAGTTATTTTTGATGTTACGATAATGTTCGTACCATCTGTGACTAAGGCGTCTGCAAGTGCGACCCACATACTGGATCCCCAGACAGGATATAAGGTATATCACATACAGTAGCTAGACGCACATGAAATGCAACCAGCAATAGGATATACCTTCTTAGTTACAGATGATTGGAACTCTGATCTTCATGTTCTATATGAACACACATTTTGCATCTTTTTATGCCACATTTGAAAACTCCCTCTTTTTATAAAACGCAGATTATTTGTATCTGTACTATTTGTAATTTGCTTGTGCTTCAAAATTTAGCTAGGAGCTAGTATATTTTTCAAATTGGGTTCTTTTTTGAAGACTAACCTCGGCTTATCATCAACAGTGATGTCGCAAACTTAAAATTTTTATTCGCGAACGGCGGACTCGAACTTCCGGTATTGTTTGCGAACCGGCGAACGGCGCGAACCGCCATTGACTTCAATAGGCAGGCGAACTTTAAAACCTACAAGGACTCTTTCTGGCCACCATAATGATGGAAAAGTTGTTTCAAGGGGACTAACACCAGGACTGTGGCATGCTGGAGGGGGATCCATGTCAAAACTCCCATGGAAAATTACATAGTTGATGCAGAGTCTGCTTTTAACCCATAAAGGGCCTAAATCACCTAACATTCCCAAATTGTTTGCAATAACGTGCTTTAAAACATCAGTTATGATGTCGCATCTATCAGGTAGTGTAAGTTTTACGGTCGCTTTACAGTGACAGAGCAAACTCCAAGTGTAACGCACCACAAACAACCACAAACAGTCCATTTGCACAACCACGAGATAGATAGATTTGATAGATACATAGATTACATAGCTTAATCGATGCAATATACATATGATCGATACAAATTACATAGCTCAATAGATGCAATATACATTTGATAGATATGAATTACATTGATCAATAGATGCAATATCCACTTGAAAAAAAATTAATCCCCAGCTCCCCAGAGGCTGTCCTAGCACCCCGGTCATACAAATACTCATTAACAGCTTTTTCTTGTTGGAGCAGGCGGTCAAACATTAGGAGTGTTGAATTCTACCGTGTCGGGCTGTTGCAAATCAAGCGCCTCAGTGGCAGGTTGTTTCGATGCTGGATATTGGAAAAGTGGCCATGGCCATGTAGGAACGCCTGAAATGGCCACACACCTTCCTGGCCTGCTTCAGGACGTCCTGTAAGCCTGGGTACTTATGCACAAATCGTTGTACAATCAGATTACACACATGTGCCATGCACGGCACATGTGTCAACTTGCCCAATTTTAATGCTGCCACCAAATTACTTCCATTGTCAGAAACAACCTTGCCAATCTCCAGTTGGTGCGGAGTCAGCCACTGATCCACCTGTGCGTTCAGGGCGGTCAGGAGTGCTGGTGCGGTGTGACTCTCCGCTTTCAGGCAAGTCAACCCCAAGACGACGTGACACTGCCATATCCGGGATGTGGCATAGTACCTGGGGAGCTGGGGGGTGCCATTGATGTGGAGTAAGACACAGAAGCAGAAGAGGACTCAGCCGAGGAAGAGGTTATGGAAGAGGTTATGGAAGAGGATGGAGTAGGAGGAGTAGAGGAGGTAGCAGCAGGCCTGTCTGCAAGTCGTGGCGCTGTCACCAACTCTTCTGCAGAGCCACGCATTCCATGCTTGTCAGACGTCAGCAGGTTTACCCAATGCACAGTATAGATGATATACCTGCCCTGACCATGCTTTGCAGACCAGCTATCCGTGGTCATATGGACCCTTGCCCCAACGCTGTGTGCCAGACATGCCATTACTTCCTTTTGCACAACAGAGTACAGGTTTGGGATTGCCTTTTGTGAAAAGAAATTTCTGCCAGGTACCTTCCACTGCGGTGTCCCAATAGATACAAATTTTTTATAAGCATCAGACTCCACCAGCTTGTATGGTAAAAGCTGGCGGGCTAAGAGTTCAGACAAGCCAGCTGTCAGACGCCGGGCAAGGGGGTGACTTTGAGAAATTGGCTTCTTACGCTCAAACATGTCCTTGACAGACAACTGACTGTGGGCAGATGACCAGGAACTGCTATGTAAGAGAGACTCAGTGGAGGATGGTTGAGAGGGGGCAAGGAGGACAGCAGTGGTTGACATGGCTGAAGATGCTGGAGCAGGAGGAGGAGGGTGGCTTTCAGTTTGTGTGCTGCTTCTACTCATGTGTTCTTCCCATCGGCATTTGTGATGGGAGACCATGTGCCTTCGCAAAGCAGTTGTACCTAGGTGGGTGTTGTACTTCCCACGACTCAGTTTCTTTTGGTACAGGTTGCAAATGGCATCACTGTTGTCAGAGGCAGACACACAAAAGAAATGCCACACTGCTGAGCTCTGCGATGATGGCATTCTGGTGGTGGCAACAGCATGCATTGATTGGCATTGGCGTGCTGTCTGTCTGACCCCGGGTGCCGATGCATGCTGTCTGACTGTGCCACTAGCTCCTTGCGACGACCTCCCCCTGCTTCCAACTCGTCTCCTCCTCTTTGTCTCCCCATCTGAACTTTCCCCCTCTTCTTCTTCTCTTCTAGCAGGCACCCACGTGACATCCACCGACACATCATCATCAACTGCTTCACTTGTATCTGACACATCAAGAAAGGAAGCAGCAGCGGGTAAAACATCATCATCATCACAACGTACCTCCATGTCTGCAATGCTGCCTGACTGAGACATATCACTGTTATCTACATCCTCTGTCAATGATGGTTGCGCATCACTCATTTCTTCCAACTGATGTGTCAATAACTCCTGTGACAGATCAAGTGAAGCGACTGTGGTGCTAGTGTTGGTGGTGGCGACAGGCAGGCGAATGGCACTAGTCACTTGAGACGTGCCCAAAGCACAGCTGGACGTAGATGGTGCGTCAAGGTTAGGAGGACTAGGAGCGGAAGCTGTAGAAGATTCGGTGTCCTGTGTTAGCCATTCAACTAGGTCCTCCTCAGAACTTTTTGCGTCCCCCCTGTCACCCGGTGTCTGAGCAATGTGCATATTTGTAGGGTCTAAAGGAATCACAGCACCACGATTACGACGAAACCTGCGGGGTGGCCTGCCTCTGCCTGTCATTTTTTTTTTAAAATGGACACTTACAATACTATTACACAAATTATGAGTGGTGGCACTGGGCAAGTGGGCACAGTATACGCTGTGAGACTGACAACAAAAAAAAATGATGTTTCAAAGTCAAAAATGTTTATTTTTTAAATATTAGAAGTACTGTGACAACAAATATGATTGTTGGCACTAGTTGGCAAATGGGTCTGTCAGGCACACACGCTGGGAGTAAGGCAACTGCAATTAGATTAAACTAGCTGAGTCATGCTTCTTAGTCCAATTTTTTTTTTTAAATTGACAATACTGTTAGAACAAATATGATTGGTGGCACTAGTTGGAAACGGCAAGTGGGCCTGGCCCACAGGCTGGCAGGCAGGCAACTGCAATTCAATGGTACTAGGAGACTGAAGATTCACAGTCAAAAAAGTTATGATTTCAAAAATGTTCAATACTGTTACAAGAAATATGATTGTTGGCACTTGTTGTCAAGTGGGCCTGGCATACACGCTGTCAGGCAGGAGGAAACTGCAATTCAATGGCACTAGCAAACTGATGATTCACAATCTAACAATTTTTTATTTTAAGTATTAACAATACTGTTATAACAAATATGATTGGTGTAACTAGTTGGCAAGTGGGTCTGGCACACAGGCTGGCAGGCAGGCAACTGCAATTCATTGGCACTAGGAGACTGAAGATTCACAGTCAAAAAAGTTATGATTTAAAAAAAATTCAATTCTGTTACAAGAAATATGATTGGTGGGACTAGTTGTCTAGTGGGCCTGGCACACACGCTGGCAGGCAGGAGGAAACTGCAATTCAATGGCACTAGCAAACTGATGATTCACAATCGAACAATTTATTTATTTTAAATATTAACAATACTGTTACAACAAATATGCTTGGTGTAACTAGTTGGCAAGTGGGCCTGCCACACAGGCTGGCATTCAGGCAACTGCAATTCAATGGCACTAGGAGACTGAAGATTCAAAGTAAAAAAAGTTATGATTTAAAAAAAATTCAAGACTGTTACAACAAATATAATTGGTGGCACTAGTTGGCTAGTGGGCCTGGCACACACGCTGGCAGGCAGGAAACTGCAATTCAATGGCACTAGCAGACTGATGATTCACAATCTAAGAATTTTTTATTTTAAATATTTATAATACTGTTAGAACAAATATGATTGGTGTAACTAGTTGGCAAGTGGCCTGGCACACACGCTGGCAGGCAGGCAACTGCAATTCAAAGGCACTAGCAGACTGATGAATCACAGGCAAAAAATGATTTATTCTAAATATTTACTGTACTGTTATAACAAATATAATTGGTGGGAATAGTTGGCAGCAAGTGGGCCTGGCACACACGCTGGCAGGCAGGCAACTGCAATTGGCTTACACTAGCAGACTGATCTTTCAGAGTCAAAAAATTATTATTTTTAATATTTAAACTACTGTTATAACAAATATGATTGGTGGCACCAGTTGGCAAGTGGGCCTGGCAGGCAACTGCAATTCAATTGCACTAGCAGGCCGATGATTCACAGTCAAAAAATATTTTATTTTAATATTTACACTACTGTTATAACAAATATGATTGGTGGAAATAGTTGGCAGCAAGTGGGCCTGGCACACACGCTGGCAGGCAGGCAACTGCAATTAAATAACAATAGCTGAGTGATGTAACAGTTTGTTTTTACAAAAGTTACAAAAATGTTACGACAGATAGGAGTAATGGAACTCAGGATAGAACTAGGCACAGTATGTGCTGGCAGCCTGACACACAGGCTGGCACTAGTGTTGGCAGGCTGGCCTGTGAACTAAGATTAAATAACACTCGAAGAGTTTTTTTTACAAAATGTAATATTATGTTACACCAGATAGGAGTCGTGGACTGACACTGAGGATGGAAGTAGGCACAGTATATGATGGCAGCCTGACACACAGGCTGGCACTAATGGCAGCCTGGCTGGCCTGGCAACTAAAATTAAATAACACTAGAAGAGGACTGATGTAAAAAAAAATTTTACATAAAATTTACACTAATGTTGTTACACTTGATATAAGTGGTGGAAAAGAAATATATATAATCTGTGTCACACTATATGATGTGGGCCAGAAACACACAGGCCTGATGGAAAAATAAATTAAATTACACTAGCAAAATGATTTAAAAAATTTTTTAACTTTAAAATAATGTAAAGCAGCTATGAGTCGTGGCTGGTAGGTAGGGCAGCAATTTAACACAGTATGCTGTGTAAGTGAGAAAGACACAGGCCTGATAGAAAATGAAATTAGATTACACTAGCAAAATAATTTACAGGTTTTTTTTTGGGAATTTAAAAAAAGGTTAAGCACATATGAGTCATGGCTGATAGACTAGGGAGGGCAGCAATTAAACACAGTATGCTCTGTAAGTCAGCAAAACACACAGGCCTGATAGAAAATAAAAATAGATTACACTAGCAAAATGATTTAAAGGTTTTTTTTTTAATTTAAAGAAAAAGGTTAAGCACATATGAGTCGTGGCTGCTAGCCTTGGTAGGGCATCAATTAACCACAGTAGGCTCTGTAAGTCAGATAAACACATAGGCCTGATAGAAAATAAAATTAGATTACACTAGCAAAATGATTTAAAGGTTTTTTCTTTTTTTTAAATTTAAAGGAAAACGTTAAGCACATATGAGTCGTGGGCCGGCTGCTAGTCTTGGTAGGGCAGCAATTAACCACAGTAGGCTCTGTAAGTCAGATACACACAGGCCTGATAGAAAATAAAATTAGATTACACTAGTAAAATGATTTAAAGTTTTTTTTTTTGGAATTTAAAAAAAAGTTAAGCACATATGAGTCTTGGCTGATAGACTAGGGAGGGCAGCAATTAAACACATTAAGCTCTGTAAGTCAGCACAACACACAGGCCTGATAGAAAATGAAATTAGATTACACTAGCAAAATGATTTAAAAGTTTTTTTTTTAATTTAAAATAATGTTATAAGCAGATATGAGTGGTGGCTGGCACAGATATGAGTGGTGGCTGACACAGTTTATGCTGTGTGAGCCTGAGACACAGGCCTGATAGAAAATGAAAATAAATTACACTAGCAAAATAATTTAAAATTTTTGTTGGTTAAATTTAAACTAATGTTAAGCAGATATCAGTGTTGGCAATAATCACAGCATATGCTGTGAGCCTCACACACAGGCTGAAAGCCAGGCAAATGCAAATAAAAATACAAAGAAAAAAAAACAAAAAAAACGACTGAAGTTATAGCCCTATAAAGGGCTTTTTGAGGTGCTGTCCTTGCAGCAGAGATGAGATGAGTCTTTCAGGACTGTAGTGGACACTAAATACACTAGCCTAGCTATCTATTTCCCTATAATGTCAGCAGCAGCAACACAAAAGGTCCTCTCACTAACAAAGCAAGGTCGTAATGAGTCTAAAATGGCTGCTGCCAAGAAGCTGGGAGGGTCTGTGAGGGAGTGTCTGATGCTGATTGGCTCTAATGTGTCAGAAGGCTGTGACATACAGGGTCAAAGTTTCCTCAATGATGACACATAGGGGGCGGATCGAACATTGCATATGTTTGCCTGTAGCGGCAAACGCGAACAAGCTAAGTTCGTGGTGAACTGTTCGCGGGCGAACAGTTCGGGACATCACTAATCATCAATAAGTGTTTCTAAGATCGGGTCCTTTTTGAGGATCCTCCAATGTTTATTATTTGTCCAATCAAATTATGATTGGAGTTGTACTGATTTATAAACATAGTTTCATTGTTAAATTTATTCTTTTCTGACTTCTTATTTTTTAGAATATATTTTTCTCTATTATCTAATTTTGCTCTCCTATAACCATCTTCAATAATACTAGATGGATAGCCTTTTTCATGGAATATTTCTTTCAAGATAAGGCTTTGTGCTTCATAATCTAATAGTGTACTACAGTTTCTTTGCACCCTCTTAAATTGCCCATATGAAACATTTCTTTTTCATGGATAATGGTGATTGCTGGGTAAAATGTTACAATCAACAGTTTTAAAGTGTGTAACGTTAAAGATTTTCCCATTTTCCCAGTGTTTTATAAAAAAGGGAGTTTTCAAATGTGACATAAAAAGATGCAAAATGTGTGTTTATATAGAACATGGGAGATCGGTGTTCCGATCATCTGTCACTAAGAAGGTGAATCCTATTGCTGGTTGCATTTAATGTGCATATAGCTATGTGATATACCTTATATCCTCTGTCTGTGGGATCCAGTATGTGGGTCGCACTTGCAGACACCTTAGTCACAGATGGTCCGAACATTATCGTAACATAAAAAATAATTACAAATGGCACAGTGTGCCCAGAAACTGCCATTCCCAACATAATGGGAATTTAGATTCTTACACTATCACACTCATAGAATATATCCCAAAATCACATTTATATAATATATTTTTTAGATTAAGACAGAGGCAAACCTACTGGATCCACAAATTGAAGATCTTGCACTCTTTTGGTCTCAATATGAATGTGGATTTAGCAGCTTTCCACTGACATATCACTAGGGTAGATAATGTAATAGATGTTATTAATGATTAGAAACACATAAGTCTGATTGGCACAATTATGTTAGACTCATCACCATCCTACATTTCGTTCACATTATATGCTTATGCCTCCTTTTCTGTCTTTCAGGATTTGTTCCACATTAACGTGTGCTGGTGTTACTCAGTGGAGCACTAATATCACTTTAGTGAAATTGATATTTAGTGATCCACTTGTAATCTAGCCCTACATTATTTTAATAAAAGTAAATTGTCTAAAAACTAGAAAGAAATAAAAAACTTATTATCTCCTCACTGCTTATTCTCTCTCACATTTTGGTTTGTGTTTATGGTTAATCTTTTCTATTACACTATTACAGATAGTGAAAATTGCCTCCGATGTCCAGATCACGAGTGGCCAAATCATAAGAGGAATAAATGTCTACTCAAAGCTGAAGAGTTTATATCATATGAAAATGATATAATAGCTGTAATCTTTTCTTTCACCTCAATATTCCTTTCTGTAATAACAGTTGCCATATTGGGATTTTTCATTTCATTCAGGAACACTCCAATAGTGAAAGCCAATAACCGTAATGTGAGCTTCATTCTCCTCCTTTCTATAATGATGAGTTTCCTTTGTGTGTTTTTATTTATTGGTCGTCCTGTTGACATCACCTGCAAGCTGCGGCAGGTGTCAGTTGCGACTACCTTTTCCGTATCAGTATCCTCTGTTTTGGCAAAGAGTATTACAGTCCTAGTTGCTTTCAAAGCTACAAAGCCTGGAAACATCTGGCAGAAGATAATGTCACTACAATCCTCTTTGTATATAGTTTGTGCTTGTTCATTCATTCAAGTTATGATTTGTTCATGTTGGATATCTGTTTCACCACCCTTTCAGGAACTCAATATTCATACATTTCCAGGAAAGATCATTGTCCAATGCAACGAAGGCTCAGTATTTGCTCTGTATGTTGTTTTGGGTTACATGGGACTTTTATCAGCTCTGAGCTTTATTGTTGCCTTCTTGGTTAGGACATTGCCAGACAACTTTAATGAGGCCAAGTACATAACCTTCAGCATGCTGCTCTTCTGTAGCGTATGGGTGTCCACCATTCCGGCATATTTAAGTACTAAGGGAAAGAATGTCGTGGCTGTTGAAATTTTTGCTATACTGTCTTCCAGTTCAGGGCTTCTAGGGTGTATATTTTTCCCAAAATGTTACATAATATTATTTAAATCAAACTTGAACACAAAACAACATTTGCTTGGTAATAATATTAAGTAAAAATGATAAAGAGCTACTACATACATGTAATGGCCTCTAATAGGGTGACAGCAAAACCATTAAGGGGCTGATGGTCGATTTAAAGCTTTCACTTCTCACTTCAGATAAAATAAAATAATCTTCCAGCATGTTGAGATCCCTCACAGGATTCTAAAAAGGCAGATTTTGCTATACCTTTATTTCTATATATGAAGGAGAGACTAGCCCAGTGCAATATAGCACTGCATAACATGAGAGTTCTGCTGCTTTTACACTTTGTATTTTATATTACTTTATACTTCAGATGTTGTCCTTTAAGTTTTATTGCATTTAAACTTTGCACTTTATATTTTGCATTTCAATGCATTTAGATCCTGTATACAGTACATTTAGCATTGCATTTTACAAATTCTAATTGTGCTTTGAGAATTAATCTTTTACAAACTACATTTTACTTTGTATTTGTTTTATGTAAAATAAAACTGAAAGTTTCAGAAAGTGGAAGGACAGGGGAGTTCCTAGTATCAAAAATATGTTTTGTATCAATTTTATCAACATCACTTTTTATTTGGTCTAGAGCTTCTCTACAATAGCCTCTTTCAATGAACCTTTTCGTTAAGTCATTGGAGTGTTTAGAATAACTCAATTTATTTAAACCCTAATGTACTCGCTTTTGGGGATAGACTTAATAACATGTTTAGGATGGCATGATTTGGCAATAAAAATGGTATTACCCGCTATCTCTTTTCTCAATACATGATTTCTCAACATTCGAGCAGAGTCTAATGTCTAAAATAGACATAGAAGTTCTGCTATGCTCCATCGTAAATTTTAGGTTCATGTATTACTGTGAAGATAATTCAAAAAAGGCTGAATAAGATCAACTGGTCCCATCCAAATCAACAAAATATTGTCGATGTATCGACCATTAAAAATGAATGTACTCCATGAAGGGATTTCCATCTCCATAGATGTGGAACGGCTCCCACCAACACAAATATAGACTGGCATAGGAGTGGGCAAATTTTTCCCCATAGCTCTTCCACATCTCTGGAGAAAGAAATCCCTCTCAAAAAGAAAAAAAAAATTGAGTTAATAAGTATTCAACAGAGACCTTAATGAATTGTATTAAATTCTCATCATATCTAGAATGGTTTTCGAAAAAAAAATTCAATAGCCTGTATGCCCTTTTCATGCGGAATGCAAGTATACAATGAAACCACATCTATAGTCAAAAAAGCAAATTATTCACGCCATTCAAGGCTCTCTACCTGTTTAATGACATTGGTGGTATCCCTAATGTAACTTACCAAATTCAAAACAAATGGTTGCAAATACTCATCCATCATTTCAGAGAGAGGCTCATTAAGTGAGCCTATCCTTGCCATGATGGGCCTGCCAGGAAGGTTACTAATGTCCTTGTGGACTTTTGGCATGTAGTGAAAAATAGCTGTCTTAGGATGTTTAACATATAAAAAGTCAAAATTGGCTTCAGTCATGACTCCTTCATTTAATGCCCAATTCAAAATCTTCTTTAATTCAGATTTATAAAAAAAACACACAATTACTTTTGAGCTTTTTATATACTTCCACACCCGAAAGCTGTCTAGTGGCCTCTCTAATGTATTACTTATGATTAAGGACTACCACTTTGCCACCCTTATCTGAATTGCGTATAACCAACTCATTGTTGGCTTTCAATTCTTTAATAGACATATATTGTTGTCTAGACAAATTATCTTTTCTGTAATCCAAAGACTGTTTATCCTAATTCAATTTCCTCAGTTCAATTTCTACTCGGCTAGATTACGAGTCTTGCGTTAGGGTTAAAAAGCAGCGTTGAGAGGTCCCAATGCTGCTTTTTAATGCCTGCTGGTATTACGAGTCTGGCAGGTACAGGTGTACCGCTCACTTTTTTTTCACGACTCAAAAATACCGCAAATCCACTTACTTCAATTGCGTATCCTAGCTTTTCAATGGGATTTTCCTAACGCCGGTATTACGAGTCTTCCTAAAAGTGAGCGGTGCACCCTCTCCTGTCAAGACTCCTACCGCATTTAAAAGTCAGTAGTTAAGCGTTTTATGGGCTAACGCCGTAGTATAAAACTCTTAACTAAAGTGCTAAAAAGTACACTAACACCGATAAACTTCCTATTAACCCCTAAACAGAGCACCCCCCCCACATCGCAAACACTATAATAAAAAATGTAACCCCTAATCTGCCGAACCAGACATCACCGCCACTTTAATAAATGTATTAACCCCTAAACCGCCGCACTCCGACCTCGCAAACACTAGTTAAATTTTATTAACCCCTAATCTGCCGGCTCTAACATCGCCACCACCTACCTACATTTATTAACCCCTAATCTGCAGCCCCCAATGTCGCCGCCACTATATTAAATGTGTTAACCCCTAAACCTAAGTCTAACCCTAATCCTAACACCCCCTAACTTAAATATTATTTAAATAAATCTAAATAAAATAACTACAATTGAATAAATTATTCCTATTTAAAGCTAAATGTACTTACCTATAAAATAAACCCTAAGATAGCTACAATATAACTAATAGTTACATTGTAGCTATCTTAGGGTTTATTTTTATTTCACAGGCAAGTTTTTATTTATTTTAACTAGGTACAATAGTTATTAAATAGTTATTAACTATTTAATATCTACCTAGTTAAAATAAATACAAAAGTACCTGTAAAATAAAACCTAACCTAAGTTACAATTACACCTAACACTACACTATAATTAAATAAATTACCTACATTAACTACAATTAAATTAAATTAATTACAATTAAAAAAATAAACTACAGTACAACCCCCCCACTTAATTACAGAAAGTAATAAAATAATTACAAGTTTTTAAACTAATTATACCTAATCTAATCCCCCTAATAAAATAACCCCCCCCCCCAAAATAATTAAAATCCCTACCCTATACTAAATTACAAATAGCCCTTAAAAGGGCTTTTTGCGGGGCATTGCCCCAAAGTAATCAGCTCTTTTACCTGTAAAAAAATACAATACTCCCCCACATTAAAACCCACCACCCACACACCCAACCCTACTCTAAAACCCACCAAGTCCCCCCCTTAATATAACCTATCACTAACCCCTTGAAGATCTCCCTACCTTGAGAAGTCTTCACCCAACCGGGCCAAAGTCCTTAATGAAGCCGGGCGAAGTGGTCCTCCAGACGGGCAGAAGTCTTCATCCAGACGGGATCTTCTATCTTCATCCTTCTGGCGCGGAGCGGGTCCATCTTCAAGTCATCCGACGCGGAGCATCCTCTTCTTTCTTGATCTGACGACTAAATGACGGTACCTTTAAGAAGATTATAATTATTTAATTGTAGTTATTTTATTTAGATTTATTTAAAATGATTTTTAAGTTAGGGGGTGTTAGGGTTCGACTTTTATGGGTTAATACATTTAATATAGTGGTGGCGACATTGGGGGTGGCAGATTAGGGGTTAATAAGTGTAGTTATGTTGCGGCGACATTGGGGGCAGCAGAGTAGGGGTTAATAAATATAATGTAGGTGTCAGCAATGTTAGGGGCAGCAGATTAGGGGTTCATAGGTATAATGTAGGTTGCAGCGGTGTCCGGAGCTGCAGATTAGGGGTTAATAATATAATGCAGGTGTCTGCGATATCAGGGGCGGGAGATTAGGGGTTAATAAGATTAGGGGTGTTTAGACTTGGGATTCATGTTAAGGTGTTAGGTGTAGACATAAAATGTGTTTCCCCATAGGAATCAATGGGGCTGCGTTAGAAGCTGAACGCTGTTTCTTGCAGGTGTTAGGTTTTTTTTCAGCTGGCTCTGCCCCATTGTTTCCTATGGGGAAATCGTGCACGAGCACGTTTAGCCAGCTCACTGCTACCATAAGCAGCGCAGGTATTGAGGTGAGATGTGGAGCTAAATTTTGCTCTTTGCTCACTTTTCTGCGGCTAACGCCACATTTGTAAAAACCCATAATACCAGCATTGTCTGTAGGTGAGCGGTGAGAAGAAACTGCTCATTAGCACCGCACAGCTGTTTTTTTGAAACACCTCTATTGCACTGGATCTTGCCTGTATAGGATAATTGTGTTTACCACAACACAGTGTCAAGGTATAAGTAAAGATATATATATATATATATATATATATATATATATATATATATATATATATATATATATATATAATCTATACATTATATGTTAATCATATATTTGGCTGGTCGGTGGCGGGTGATTCATTCATTCAGAAAAATTGACTTCACTCATGTTCAGCTCTCCCCCCACTTAGTATGCAAAGTTATTCTAAACACTCAAGTGAGGGCAATAGAACATTTGGTGTACTTAATTTAAACAAACATTCCAGAAAAAAAAAACAGATTACCACACAGATAATCATCTGTATATTCTATATATTCCACATCTGTAAACAGAGGACTGTTTTCAAAGGATGTTCCACTGAGGAGTGAATTTAAAATCCCTATCAGATGATCGCTGACCCCTATTTCTGCTCTGAAGCCATCTATATTGCATCTCATAAATTTTGGAGACAACAGTTCTGTTCTAATAAAAAACAACCCGCCCTTGCCAAATAGTTTTAGCTGAGTGAAGAAATGTTGATCCTAATTAAAAAGATAACATAGTTTTTGAAGCCAGCAGCATGGTAGGGGGGCAAGGGCCAAGTTGACAAACAGGAACCATTGAGCCATTTCACAACCTAGTTACCACAACCTAGTTGCCATGGGTCCCAGACCGCATGTCTTGTTGTTATACTTTGTTAGGGTAATCATGCAGGCCATATAGACCTCCCCCGATATGGGGAGTAACAGGTATTAAACTGCTAAGAACAGTACTACTTAACACAACCTAGTTACCATGGGTCCCAGACCACATGTCTTGTTGTGATACTTTGTCAGGGTAATCATGCAGGCCATATAGACCTCCCCCGATAGGGGGAGTAACAGGTATTAAAGTGCTAAGAATAGTACTACTTAACACAACCTATTTACCATAGGTCCCAGACCACATGTTTTGTTGTTATACTTTTGGCTGTTCCAATCAGCCAATGGAATGCGAGCTCAATCCTATTGGCTGATAACATCAGCCAATAGGATTGAAGTTCGATCCTATTGGCTAATTGCATCAGCCAATAGGATTTTTTCAACCTTAATTCCGATTGGCTGATAGAATTCTACCAGCAAATCAGAATCTAAGGGACGCCATCTTGGATGACTTCATTTAAAGGTACCTTCATTCGTCTTTAGTCCGTCGGAAGAAGAGGATGCTCCGTGTCGGATGTCTTGAAGATGGACCCGCTCCACGCCGGAAGGATGAAGATAGAAGATGCTGTCTGGATGAAGACTTCTGCCCATCTGGAGGACCACTTCTGCCCATCTGGAGGACCACTTCTGCCAGCTTCGTTGAGGACATCTTGCCACTTGGATGAAGACTTCTTCCGGTAAGTGAATCTTCAGGGGTTAGGGTTAGGCCTGTTTTTAAGGGTGTATTGGGTGGGTTTATTTTCTAGGTTAGGGCTTTGGGCCTGCAATAGAGCTAAATGCCCTTTTAAGGGCAATGCCCATACAAATGCCCTTTTCATGGCAATGGGGAGCTTAGTTATTTTTAGTTAGGCTTTTATTTGGGTGGTTGGTTGTGTGGGTGGTGGGTTTACTGTTGGGGTAAAAGAGCTGATTTCTTTGGGGCAATGCCCCGCAAAAGGCCCTTTTAAGGGCTATTGATAGTTTAGTTTAGGCTAGGAGGGGTTATTTTGTTTTTTTTTTAATTTTGATAGGGCTATTAGATTAGGTGTAATTAGTTTAAATATCTTGTAATTTTTTTTTATTTTCTGTAATTTAGTGGGGGGGTTTTTGTGATTTAGCTAATTTAAATTAATTTATTTAATTGTATTTAAGGTAGGGAATTTATTTAATTGTAGTGTAGTGTTAGGTGTTAGTGTAGCTTAGGTTAGGTTTTGACAGGTAAATTTGTATTTATTTTAGCTAGGTAGTTATTAAATAGTTAATAACTATTTAGTAACTATTCTACCTAGTTAAAATAAATACATACTTGCCTGTAAAATAAAAATAAACCCTAAGCTATCTACAATGTAACTATTAGTTATATTGTAGCTAGCTTAGGGTTTATTTTATAGGTAAGTATTTAGTTTTAAATAGGAATAATTTAGGTAATGATAGTAATTTTATTTAGATTTGTTTAAATTATATTTAAGTTATGGGGTGTTAGGGTTAGACTTAGGTTTAAAGGGTTAATAAATTTAGAATAGTGGCAGCAACATTGGGGACGGCAGATTAGGGGTTAATAAATGTAGGTAGGTGGCGGCGATGTTGGGGCCATCAGATTAGAGGTTAATAAATATAATGTAGGTTGCGGCGATGTTAGGGGCGGCAGATTAGGGGTTAATAAGTATAATGTAGGTGGCGGTGATGATAGGGGCGGCAGATTAGGGGTTAATAATATTTAACTAGTGTTTGCGAGGCGGGAGTGCGGCGCTTTAGGGGTTAATATGTTTATTCTAGTGTCAGCGATGTCCGGAGCGGCAGTGTCCGGAGTGGCAGATTAGGGGTTAAATATTGTATTAAAGTGTTTGCGATGCGGGAGGGCCTCGGTTTAGGGGTTAATAGGTAGCATATGGGTGTTAGTGTACTTTTTAGCACTTTAGTTATGAGTTTTATGCTACGGCTTTGTAGTGTAAAATTCATAACTACTGACTTTAGAATGTGTTAGGAATCTTGGATGTAGAGGCTGTACCTCTCACTTTTTGGCCTCCCAGGACAAACTCGTAATACCAGCGTTATGGAAGTCCCATAGAAAAAAGGGTTTACGAACTTTACGTAAGTTGGGTTGCGGTAAGGCCAAAAAAGTGTGCGGTGCTCCTAAACCTGCAAGACGCAGGGGTAGTGAAAAAGCAGCGTTTGGACCTGTTAACGCTGCTTTTTCAGCTTACCGCAAAACTCGTAATCTAGCCGTTTGTTTATAAAAAAGCAAATTTTTTATTAAAAACAAGATGAGAAATAACGTACTAGCTGTATTTGTTTTGTGTTTGACTGAATTATATTTGAGTACTTAATATAATTTTATTGAAACTAAAAATATATAAAAAAAATATCTTTAGACTTTATTGTATGATTTTAATTAAAATAAATTGCAACAGTACAGATCTCATTGTATGTAAAAGATTAAGTGATAGTAGTCAGTGTGCAGTGTTGCTTTAACTAACAGATATGTTTCTTTAAGCAGACAAATCTGCCCTGTCTGGTCTGTTGCGTCAGCTGCTTTCTATGGGATCAGTGAGACAGATAATTTAGATTCTAAATCCTTAGAGGTGAACTCAGTATTCTGAGAACAACAGCGCAGTGTAGGTGTTAATTTCTTTTCTAACTATGTTCCCCTGTGTATCATACACCCAAGAGCATTTTATCCTTTCACAGTTAATTACACGGTGATAAACACAAAGCAAAATAAGGTCAGTGGTTTAGAATAGAATCTGTTCTGCTGCTTTCTCAGATGTTACAAACCTTTAATTAAATGCAGAAAAAAAGTTAATTTAATATTGTAGTTTGTAAGAAACAAATCGCTGCATTTGCAAAGCCTGTCCGTATTCTATGCACATATGTTTAAAGAGTATAACAATATATGCTGTATTAATATATTAGTTATGTGCAATATGCAGAGCCTGTCCGTATTCTATGCACATATGTTTAAAGAGTATAACAATATATATATATTAATATATTAGTTATGTGCAATATGCAGAGCCTGTTTGTATTATATGCACATATGTTTAAAGAGTATAATAATATATGCTGTATTAATATATTAGTTATGTGCAATATGCAGAGCCTGTCTGTATTCTATGCACATATGTTTAAAGAGTATAATAATATATGCTGTATTAATATATTAGTTATGTGCAATATGCAGAGCCTGTCTGTATTCTATGCACATATGTGCAATGAGTATAACAATATATATTAATATATTAGTTATGTACAATATGCAGAGCCTGTCTGTATTCTATGCACATATGTGCAATGAGTATAACAATATATATTAATATATTAGTTATGTACAATATGCAGAGCCTGTCTGTATTCTATGCACATATGTTTAAAGAGTATAACAATATATGCTGTATTAATATATTAGTTATGTGCAATATGCAGAGCCTGTTTGTATTATATGCACATATGTTTAAAGAGTATAATAATATATGCTGTATTAATATATTAGTTATGTGCAATATGCAGAGCCTGTCTGTATTCTATGCACATATGTTTAAAGAGTATAATAATATATGCTGTATTAATATATTAGTTATGTGCAATATGCAGAGCCTGTCTGTATTCTATGCACATATGTGCAATGAGTATAACAATATATATTAATATATTAGTTATGTACAATATGCAGAGCCTGTCTGTATTCTATGCACATATGTGCAATGAGTATAACAATATATATTAATATATTAGTTATGTACAATATGCAGAGCCTGTCTGTATTCTATGCACATATGTGCAATAAGTATAACAATATATATTAATATATTAGTTATGTACAATATGCAGAGCCTGTCTGTATTCTATGCACATATGTTTAAAGAGTATAACAATATATGCTGTATTAATATTTTAGTTATGTGCAATATGCAGAGCCTGTTTGTATTCTATGCACATATGTTTAATGAGTATAACAATAGTGATGTCGCAAACCTTAACATTTCGGTTCGCGAACGGCGGACTCGAACTTCCGCTACTGTTCGCGAACCGGCGAATCGCGCGAACCGCCATTGACTTCAATAGGCAGGCGAACTTTAAAACCCACAAGGACTCTTTCTGGCCACAATAGTGATGGAAAAGTTGTTTCAAGGGGACTAACACCTGGACTGTGGCATGCTGGAGGGGGACCAATGGCAAAACTCCCACAGAAAATTACATAGTTGATGCAGAGTCTGGTTTTAACCCATAAAGTGCCTTAATCACCTAACATTCCTAAAAATTGTTTTAATAACGTGCTTTAAAACATCAGGTATGATGTTGTATCGATCGGGTAGTGTAAGGGTTACGCCCGATTCACAGTGACAGACCAAACTCCCCGTGTAAAGCACCACAAACAACTGCAAACAGCCCATTTGCACAACCACGAGTTAGATAGATTTGATAGTTAGATACATACATTACATAGATCAATAGATGCAATATACATATGATAGATACAAATTACATAGATCAATAGATGCAATATACATTTGATGATAGATACAAATTACATAGATCAATCGATGCAATATACATTTGATGATAGATACAAATTACATAGATCAATCGATGCAATATACATTTGATAGATACGGATTACATAGATCAATAGATGTAATATACATTTGATAGATACGAATTACATCGATCAATATATGCAATTTATATTTGATAGATACGATTGATAGTTAGATAGATTTGATAGATAAATAGATAGATTTGATAGATATATGATTTCCCTGACAGAGTATAACAATAAGACATGCAGTCTGGGCCCTGTGGTGTGTTAAGTAGTATTATTCTTAGCAGTTTACTACCTGTTACTCCCCCTTTCGGGGGGGGGGCTGCATTTTTGGAACAGGGAGATGGAAGAAGATGATTGGTCTGTCCTCCTACTTCAAATCTGGCCTAAACACAAGTGGCTGTCTCAAAACAGTCCGGCCACGAGATAGATTTGATAGATAGATATACATAGATTGATAGTTAGATAGAAGATAAATAGATCGATTTGATAGATATATAATTACCCTGACAAAGTATAATAATAAAACATGCGGTCTGGGAGCCATGGTAACTAGGTTGTGTTTAGTAGTACTATTCTTAGCATTTTAATCCCTGTAACTCCCCCTATCTGGGGAGGTCTATATGGCCTGCATGATTACCCTGACAAAGTATCACAACAAGACATGCGGTCTGGGAAAAATGGTAACTAGGTTGTGTTAAGTAGTACTATTCTTAGCACTTTAATCCCTGTTACTCCCCCTATCGGGGGAGGTCTATATGGCCTGCATGATTACCCTGACAAATTATAACAAACAAGACATGCGGTCTGGGACCCATGGTAACTAGGTTTTGTTTATATTAGTACTATTCTTAGCACTTTAATCCATGTAACTCCCCCTATCTGTGTAGGTCTATATGGCCTGCATGATTACCCTGAGAAAGTATAACAACAAGACATGCGGTCTGGGACCCATGGTAATTAGGTTGTGTTTAGTAGTACTATTCTTAGCACTTTAATCCCTTTTACTCCCCCTATCGGGGGAGGTCTATATGGCCTGCATGATTACCCTGACAAAATATAACAATAAGACATGCGGTCTGGGAGCCATGGTAACTAGGTTGTGTTAAGTAGTAGTATTCTTAGCACTTTAATCCCTTTTACTCCCCCTATGGCCTGCCTGATTACCCTGACAAAGTATCACAACAAGACATGCGGTCTGTGACCCATGGTAACTAGGTTGTGTTAAGTAGTACTGTTCTTTGCAGTTTAATACCTGTTACTCCCCATATCAGGGGAGGTCTATATGGCCTGCCTGATTACCCTGACAAAGTATCACAACAAGACATGCGGTCTGTGACCCATGGTAACTAGGTTGTGTTAAGTAGTACTGTTCTTAGCAGTTTAATACCTGTTACTCCCCATATCGGGGGAGGTCTATATGGCCTGCCTGATTACCCTGACAAAGTATAACAACAAGACATGAGGTCTGGGACCCATGGTAACTAGGTTGTGTTAAGTAGTACTGTTCTTAGCAGTTTAATACCTGTTACTCCCCATATCGGGGGAGGTCTTTATGGCCTGCCTGATTACCCTGACAAAGTATCACAACAAGACATGCAGTCTGTGACCCATGGTAACTAGGTTGTGTTACGTAGTACTGTTCTTAGCAGTTTAATACCTGTTACTCCCCATATCAGGGGAGGTCTATATGGCCTGCCTGATTACCCTGACAAAGTATCACAACAAGACATGCGGTCTGTGACCCATGGTAACTAGGTTGTGTTAAGTAGTACTGTTCTTAGCACTTTAATCCCATTTACTCCCCATATCGGGGGAGGTCTACATGGCCTGCCTGATTACCCTGACAAAGTATCACAACAAGACATGTGGTCTGGGACCCATGGTAACTAGGTTGTGTTAAGTAGTACTGTTCTTAGCAGTTTAATACCTGTTACTCCCCATATCGGGGGAGGTCTATATGGCCTGCCTGATTACCCTGACAAAGTATAACAACAAGACATGCGGTCTGGGACCCATGGTAACTAGGTTGTGTTAAGTAGTACTATTCTTAGCACTTTAATCCCTGTAACTCCCCCTATCGGGGGAGGTCTATATGGCCTGCTTGACTACCCTAACAAATTATAACAACAAGACATGCAGTCTGGGACCCATGGTAACTAGGTTTTGTTTATATTAGTATTATTCTTAGCACTTTAATCCCTGTAACTCCCCCTATCGGGGGAGGTGTATATGGCCTGCATGATCACCCTGACAAATTATAACAACAAGATATGCGGTCTGGGACCCATGGTAACTAGGTTTTGTTTATATTAGTACTATTCTTAGCACTTTAATCCATGTTACTCCCCCTATCTATGTAGGTCTATATGGCCTGCATGATTACCCTGAGAAAGTATAACAACAAGACATGCGGTCTGGGACCCATGGTAATTATGTTGTGTTTAGTAGTACTATTCTTAGCACTTTAATCCCTTTTACTCGCCCTATCGGGGGAGGTCTATATGGCCTGCATGATTACCCTGACAAAGTATAACAACAAAACATGTGGGCTGGGACCCATGGTAACTAGGTTTTGTTAAGTAGTACTGTTCTTAGCACTTTAATACCTGTTAGTCCCGATATCGGGGGAGGTCTATATGGCCTGCATAATTACCCTGACAAAGTATAATAATAAAACATGCGGTCTGGGAGCCATGGTAACTATGTTGTGTTAAGTAGTACTATTCTTAGCACTTTAATCCCTGTAACTCCCCCGATCGGGTGAGGTCTATATGGCCTGCCCGATTACCCTGACAAAATATAACAATAAGACATGTGGTCTGGGAGCCATTGTAACTAGGTTGTGTTAAGTAGTAGTATTCTTAGCACTTTAATCCCTTTTACTCCCCCTATTGGGTGAGGTCTATATGGCCTGCCTGATTACCCTGACAAAGTATCACAACAAGACATGCGGTCTGTGACCCATGGTAACTAGGTTGTGTTTAGTAGTGCTGTTCTTAGCAGTTTAATACCTGTTACTCCCCATATCGGGGGAGGTCTATATGGCCTGCCTGATTACACTGATCAAATATAACAACAAGACATGCGGTCTGGGACCCATGGTAACAAGGTTGTGTTTATATTAGTACTATTCTTAGCACTTTAATCCCATTTACTCCCCCTATCCGGGGAGGTCTATATGGTCTGCCTGATTACTCTGACAAAATATAACAATAAGACATGCGGTCTGGGACCCATAGTAACTAGGTTGTGTTAAGTAGTACTATTCTTAGCACTTTAATCCCTGTAACTTCCCCTATCGGGGGAGGTCTATACGGCCTGCCTGATTACCCTGACCAAATATAACAACAAGACATGCGGGCTGGGACCCATGGTAAGGTTGTGTTAAATAGTACTATTCTTAGCACTTTAATCCCTGTAACTCCCCCTATCTGGGGAGGTCTATATGGCCTGCATGATTATCCTGACAAAATATAACAATAAGACATGCGGTCTGTGACCCATGTAAAGGTTGTGTTAAGTAGTACTGTTCTTAGCACTTTAATCCCATTTACTCCCCCTATCCGGGGAGGTCTATACGGCCTGCCTGATTACCCTGACCAAATATAACAACAAGACATGCGGTCTGGGACCCATGGTAACTAGGTTGTGTTAAGTAGTACTATCCTTAGCACTTTAATCCCCGTAACTCCCCCTATCGGAGGAGGTCTATACGGCCTGCCTGATTACCCATACCAAATATAACAACAAGACATGCGGTCTGGGACCCATGGTAACTAGGTTGTGTTAGGAAGTACTATTCTTAGCACTTTAATCCCTGTAACTCCCCCGATCGGGGGAGGTCTATTCGGCCTGCCTGATTACCCTGACCAAATATAACAACAAGACATGCGGTCTGGGACCCATGGTAACTAGGTTGTGTTTATATTAGTACTATTCTTAGCACTTTAATCCCTTTTACTCCCCCTATCGTGGGGGGTCAAATTTGGCCTAAACACAAGTGGCTGTCTCAAATCAGTCCGGCCATGAGATAGATTTGATAGATAGATATACATAGATTGATAGTTAGATAGAATCGATAGAAGATAAATAGATCAATTTGATAGATAAATAATTACCCTGACAAAGTATAATAATAAAACATGTGGTCTGGGACCCATGGTAACTAGGTTGTTTTAAGTAGTACTATTCTTAGCACTTTAATACCTGTATCTCCCCCTATCTGGGGAGGTCTATATGGCCTGCATGATTACCCTGACAAAATATAACAATAAGACATGCGGTCTGTGACCCATGTAAAGGTTGTGTTAAGTAGTACTATTCTTAGCACTTTAATCCCATTTACTCCCCCTATCCGGGGAGGTCTATATGGTCTGCCTGATTACTCTGACAAAATATAACAATAAGACATGCGGTCTGGGACCCATAGTAACTAGGTTGTGTTAAGTAGTACTATTCTTAGCACTTTAATCCCTGTAACTTCCCCTATCGGGGGAGGTCTATACGGCCTGCCTGATTACCCTGACCAAATATAACAACAAGACATGCGGGCTGGGACCCATGGTAAGGTTGTGTTAAGTAGTACTATTCTTAGCACTTTAATCCCTGTAACTCCCCCTATCTGGGGAGGTCTATATGGCCTGCATGATTACCCTGACAAAATATAACAATAAGACATGCGGTCTGTGACCCATGTAAAGGTTGTGTTAAGTAGTACTGTTCTTAGAACTTTAATCCCATTTACTCCCCCTATCCGGGGAGGTCTATACGGCCTGCCTGATTACCCTGACCAAATATAACAACAAGACATGTGGTCTGGGACCCATGGTAACTAGGTTGTGTTAAGTAGTACTATCCTTAGCACTTTAATCCCCGTAACTCCCCCTATCGGAGGAGGTCTATACGGCCTGCCTGATTACCCATACCAAATATAACAACAAGACATGCGGTCTGGGACCCATGGTAACTAGGTTGTGTTAGGAAGTACTATTCTTAGCACTTTAATCCCTGTAACTCCCCCGATCGGGGGAGGTCTATTCGGCCTGCCTGATTACCCTGACCAAATATAACAACAAGACATGCGGTCTGGGACCCATGGTAACTAGGTTGTGTTTATATTAGTACTATTCTTAGCACTTTAATCCCTTTTACTCCCCCTATCGTGGGGGGTCAAATTTGGCCTAAACACAAGTGGCTGTCTCAAATCAGTCCGGCCATGAGATAGATTTGATAGATAGATATACATAGATTGATAGTTAGATAGAATCGATAGAAGATAAATAGATCGATTTGATAGATAAATAATTACCCTGACAAAGTATAATAATAAAACATGCGGTCTGGGACCCATGGTAACTAGGTTGTTTTAAGTAGTACTATTCTTAGCACTTTAATACCTGTATCTCCCCCTATCTGGGGAGGTCTATATGGCCTGCATGATTACCCTGACAAAATATAACAATAAGACATGCGGTCTGTGACCCATGTAAAGGTTGTGTTAAGTAGTACTATTCTTAGCACTTTAATCCCTGTAACTCCCCCTATCGGGGGAGGTCTATACGGCCTACCTGATTACCCTGACCAAATATAACAACAAGACATGCTGTCTGGGACCCATGGTAACTAGGTTGTGTTAAGTAGTACTATTCTTAGCACTTTAATCCCTGTAACTCCCCCTATCTGGGGAGGTCTATATGGCCTGCATGATTACCCTGACAAAATATAACAATAAGACATGCGGTCTGTGACCCATGTAAAGGTTGTGTTAAGTAGTACTATTCTTAGCACTTTAATCCCATTTACTCCCCCTATCCGGGGAGGTCTATATGGTCTGCCTGATTACTCTGACAAAATATAACAATAAGACATGCGGTCTGGGACCCATAGTAACTAGGTTGTGTTAAGTAGTACTATTCTTAGCACTTTAATCCCTGTAACTTCCCCTATCGGGGGAGGTCTATACGGCCTGCCTGATTACCCTGACCAAATATAACAACAAGACATGCGGGCTGGGACCCATGGTAAGGTTGTGTTAAGTAGTACTATTCTTAGCACTTTAATCCCTGTAACTCCCCCTATCTGGGGAGGTCTATATGGCCTGCATGATTACCCTGACAAAATATAACAATAAGACATGCGGTCTGTGACCCATGTAAAGGTTGTGTTAAGTAGTACTGTTCTTAGAACTTTAATCCCATTTACTCCCCCTATCCGGGGAGGTCTATACGGCCTGCCTGATTACCCTGACCAAATATAACAACAAGACATGTGGTCTGGGACCCATGGTAACTAGGTTGTGTTAAGTAGTACTATCCTTAGCACTTTAATCCCCGTAACTCCCCCTATCGGAGGAGGTCTATACGGCCTGCCTGATTACCCATACCAAATATAACAACAAGACATGCGGTCTGGGACCCATGGTAACTAGGTTGTGTTAGGAAGTACTATTCTTAGCACTTTAATCCCTGTAACTCCCCCGATCGGGGGAGGTCTATTCGGCCTGCCTGATTACCCTGACCAAATATAACAACAAGACATGCGGTCTGGGACCCATGGTAACTAGGTTGTGTTTATATTAGTACTATTCTTAGCACTTTAATCCCTTTTACTCCCCCTATCGTGGGGGGTCAAATTTGGCCTAAACACAAGTGGCTGTCTCAAATCAGTCCGGCCATGAGATAGATTTGATAGATAGATATACATAGATTGATAGTTAGATAGAATCGATAGAAGATAAATAGATCGATTTGATAGATAAATAATTACCCTGACAAAGTATAATAATAAAACATGCGGTCTGGGACCCATGGTAACTAGGTTGTTTTAAGTAGTACTATTCTTAGCACTTTAATACCTGTATCTCCCCCTATCTGGGGAGGTCTATATGGCCTGCATGATTACCCTGACAAAATATAACAATAAGACATGCGGTCTGTGACCCATGTAAAGGTTGTGTTAAGTAGTACTATTCTTAGCACTTTAATCCCTGTAACTCCCCCTATCGGGGGAGGTCTATACGGCCTACCTGATTACCCTGACCAAATATAACAACAAGACATGCTGTCTGGGACCCATGGTAACTAGGTTGTGTTAAGTAGTACTATTCTTAGCACTTTAATCCCTGTAACTCCCCCTATCTGGGGAGGTCTATATGGCCTGCATGATTACCCTGACAAAATATAACAATAAGACATGCGGTCTGTGACCCATGTAAAGGTTGTGTTAAGTAGTACTATTCTTAGCACTTTAATCCCTGTAACTCCCCCTATCGGGGGAGGTCTATACGGCCTGCCTGATTACCCTGACCAAATATAACAACAAGACATGCGGTCTGAGACCCATGGTAACTAGGTTGTGTTTATATTAGTACTATTCTTAGCACTTTAATCCCTTTTACTCCCCCTATCGGGGGAGGTCTATATGGTCTGCCTGATTACCCTGACAAAATATAACAATAAGACATGCGGTCTGGGACCCATGGTAACTAGGTTGTGTTAAGTAGTAGTATTCTCAGCACTTTAATCCCTGTAACTCCCCCTATCTGGGGAGGTCTATATGGCCTGCATGATTACCCTAACAAAATATAACAATAAGACATGCGGTCTGTGACCCATGTTAAGTTTGTGTTAAGTAGTACTATTTTTAGCACTTTAATCCCTGTAACTCCCCCTATCGGGGGAGGTCTATACGGCCTGCCTGATTACCCTGACCAAATATAACAACAAGACATGCGGTCTGGGACCCATGGTAACTAGGTTATGTTAAGTAGTACTATCCTTAGCACTTTAATCCCTGTAACTCCCCCTATCAGGGGAGGTCTATACGGCCTGCCTGATTACCCTGACCAAATATAACAACAAGACATGCGGTCTGGGACCCATGGTAACTAGGTTGTGTTTATATTAGTACTATTCTTAGCACTTTAATCCCTGTAACTCCCCCTATCGGGGGAGGTCTATACGGCCTGCCTGATTACCCTGACCAAATATAACAACAAGACATGCGGTCTGGGACCCATGGTAACTAGGTTATGTTAAGTAGTACTATCCTTAGCACTTTAATCCCTGTAACTCCCCCTATCAGGGGAGGTCTATACGGCCTGCCTGATTACCCATACCAAATATAACAACAAGACATGCGGTCTGGGACCCATGGTAACTAGGTTGTGTTGAGTAGTACTATCCTTAGCACTTTAATCCCTGTAACTCCCCCTATTGGGGGAGATTTATACGGCCTGCCTGATTACCCTGACCAAATATAACAACAAGATATGTGGTCTGGGACCCATGGTAACTAGGATATGTTAAGTAGTACTATCCTTAGCACTTTAATCCCTGTAACTCCCCCTATCGGGGGAGGTCTATACAGCCTGCCTAAATACACTGACCAAATATAACAAGACATGCGGTCTGGGACCCATGGTAACTAGGTTGTGTTTATATTAGTACTATTCTTAGCACTTTAATCCCTGTAACTCCCCCTATCGGGAGAGGTCTATACGGCCTGCCTGATTACCCTGACCAAATATAACAACAAGACATGCGGTCTGGGACCCATGATAAGGTTGTGTTAAGTAGTACTATTCTTAGCACTTTAATCCCTGTAACTCCCCCTATCGGGTGAGGTCTATATGGCCTGCCTGATTACCCTGACAAAATATAACAACAAGACATGCAGTCTGGGAGGGACCCATGGTAAGGTTACTTCCTTTTGCACAATAGAGTACAGGTATGGCATCGATTTTAGGAACCCAGAGATAATTATTAGGAACCGGGAGATGGAAAAAGATGCTTGGACACCCAGTACAGCTCGTTCTCCTTCAGCCTTTTTAGACGAGGGTCCAGGACCCTCAACAGAAACAACAGCATGAAACACCACATATGCCATCCTTTTGAACAATAGAGTACAGGTATGGCATCGATTTTAGGAACCCGGAGATAATTTTTAGGAACCGGGAGATGAAAAAAGATACTTGGACACCCAGTACAGCTCGTTCTCCTTCAGCCTTTTTAGACGAGGGTCCAGGACCCTCAACAGAAACAACAGCATGAAACACCACATATGCCATCCTATTGAACAATACAGTACAGGTATGGCATTGATTTTAGGAACCCGGAGATAATTTTTAGGAACCGGGAGATGGAAAAAGATGGTTAGACACCCAGTACAGCTCGTTCTCCTTCAGCCTTTTTAGATGAGGGTCCCGGACCCTAAACAGAGACAACAGAATGAAACACCACATATGCCATCCTTTGAACAATCCAGTACAGGTATGGCATCCATTTTAGGAACCAGGAGATAATTTTTAGGAACCAGGAGATGGAAAATAATGCTTGGACACCCAGTACAGGTCGTTCTCCTTCAGCCTTTTTATAAGAGGGTCCAGGACCTTCAACAGAAACAACAGCATGAAACACCACATATGACATCCTTTTGCACAATAGAGTATAGGTATGGCATCCATTTTAGGAACCCGGATATAATTTTTAGAAACCGGGAGATGTAAAAAGATGCTTGGACAACCAGTACACTTCGTTCTCCTTCAGCCTTTTTATAAGAGGGTCCCGGACCCTCAACAGAAACAACAGCAGGAAACACCACATATGCCATCCTTTTGAACAATCCAGTACAGGTATGGCATCGATTTTAAGAACTCGGAGATAATTTTTAGGAACCGGGAGATGGAAAAATATGCTTGGACACCCAGTACAGTTCTTTCTCCTTCAGCCTTTTTAGGCGAGGGTCCAGGACCCTCAACAGAAACAACAGCATGAAACACCACATATGCCATCCTTTTGAACAATAGAGTACAGGTATGGCATCGATTTTAGGAACCCAGAGATAATTTTTAGGAACCGGGAGATGGAAAAAGATGCTTGGACACCCAGTACAGCTCGTTCGCCTTCAGCCTTTTTAGACAAGGGTCCAGGACCCTCAACAGAAACAACAGCATGAAACACCACATATGCCATCTTTTTTAACAATCCAGTACAGGTATGGCATCCATTTTAGGAACCTGGGGAAAATTTTTAGGAACCGGGAGATGGAAAAAGATGCTTGGACAACCAGGACACTTCGTTCTCTTTCAGCCTTTTTAGACGAGGGTCCCGTACCCTCAACAGAAACAACAGCAGGAAACACCATATATGCCATTATTTTGAACAATCCAGTACAGGTATGGCATCCATTTTAGGAACCTGGAGATAATTTTTAGGAACCGGGAGATGGGAAAAAATGCTTGGACACCCAGTACAGGTTGTTCTCCTTCAGCCTTTTTATAAGAGGATCCAGGACCCTCAACAGAAACAACAGCATGAAACACCACATAGGACATCCTTTTGCACAATAGAGTGCAGGTATGGTATCCATTTTAGGAACCCGGAGATCATTTTTAGGAACCGGGAGATGTAAAAAGATGCTTGGACAACCAGTACACTTTGTTCTTCTTCAGCTTTTTTATAAGAGGGTCCCGGACCCTCAACAGAAACAACAGCAGGAAACACCACATATGCCATCCTTTTGAACAATCCAGTACAGGTATGGCATCCATTTTAAGAACCCAGAGATAATTTTTAGGAACCGGGAGATGGAAAAAGATTCTTGGACACCCAGTACAGCTCGTTCTCCTTCAGCCTTTTTAGACGAGGGTCTAGGACCCTCAACAGAAACAACAGCATGAAACACAACATATGCGATCCTTTTTAATAATAGAGTACAGGTATGGCATCCATTTTAGGAACCCAGAGATAATTTTTAGGAACCGGGAGATGTAAAAAGATGCTTTGACAACCCGTACACTTCGTTCTCCTTCAGCCTTTTTATAAGAGGGTCCCAGACCCTCAACAGAAACAACAGCAGGAAACACCACATATGCCATCCTTTTGAACAATCCAGTACAGGTATGGCATCCATTTAAGGAACCCGGAGATAATTTTTAGGAACCGGGAGATGGAAAAAGATGCTTGGACACCCAGTACAGGTCGTTCTCCTTCAGCCTTTTTAGACGAGGGTCCAGGACTCTCATCAGAAACAACTGCATGAAACACCACATATGCCATCCTTTTTTAACAATAGAGTACAGATATGGGGGGGGGTAGTTATCAAACTGTCAACCTCAAATACAACCCCCCCAACATTAAAACCCACCACCCACATACCCCTAATCTAACCCAAACCCCCCTTAAAAAAAACTAACACTACTCCCCTGAAGATCATCCTACCTTGAGTCGTCTTCACTCAGCCGAGCCACCGATGGAACCAAAGAGGAGATCCGGAGCGGAAGAAGTCATCATCCAAGGGGCGCTGAAGAAATCTTCCATCCGATGAAGTCATCATCCAATCAGCCAATCAGATTGAGCTCGCATTCTATTGCTGATTGGAACAGCCAATAGAATGCAAGCTCAATCTGATTGGCTGATTGGATCAGCCAATCGGATTGAACTTCAATCTGATTGGCTGATTCAATCAGCCAATCAGATTTTTCCTACCTTAATTCCGATTGGCTGATAGAATACTATCAGCCAATCGGAATTGAAGGGATGCCATCTTGGATGACGTCCCTTAAAGGAATATCCATTCGTCGGTAGTCGTCGGGAAGTAGAGGATGGCTCCGCGTCGGCTCGTCTGAAGATGGCTCCTCTCCGGATGGATGAAGATTGAAGACGCCACTTGGAAGATGACTTCATCGGATGGAAGATTTCTTCAGCGCCGATTGGATGATGACTTCATCGGATGAAAGATTTCTTCAGCGCCCCTTGGATGATGACTTCTTCGGCTCCGGATCTCCTCTTCGGTTTCATCGGTGGCTCGGCTGAGTGAAGACGACTCAAGGTAGGATGATCTTCAGGGGGGTAGTGTTAGGTTTTTTTAAAGGGGGTTTGGGTTAGATTAGGGGTATGTGGGTGGTGGGTTTTAATGTTGGGGGGTTGTATTTTTCTTTTACAGGCAAAAGAGCTGAATTCTTTGGGGCATTCCCCGCAAAAGGCCCTTTTAAGGGCTGGTAAGGTAAAAGAGCTTTGAACTTTTTAATTTAGAATAGGGTAGGGATTTTTTTTTATTTTGGGGGGGTTTGTAATTTTATTAGGGGGCCTAGATTAGGTGTAAGTAGCTTAAAATTGTTGTAATATTTTTTAAATGTTTGTAACTTATTTTTTTTATTTTTTGTAACTTAGCTTTTTTTATTTTTTGTAATTTAGTTAGTTTATTTAACTGTATTTAATTGTTGTTATTTGTAGGTAATTTATTTAATTAATTTAATGATAGTGTAGTGTTAGGTTTAATTTTAACTTAGGTTAGGATTTATTTTACAGGTAATTTGGTATTTCTTTTAGCTAGGTAGTTATTAAATAGTTAATAACTATTTAATAACTATTCTAACTAGCTAAAATAAATACCAAGTTACCTGTAAAATAAATATAAAACCTAAAATAGCTACAATGCAATTATTAATTATATTGTAGCTATCTTAGGGTTTATTTTACAGGTAAGTATTTAGTTTTAAATAGGAATAATTTATTAAAGTATAGTGTAGTGTTAGGTGTAATTGTAACTTAGGTTACTTTTTAATTTACAGGTTAATTTCTCTTTATTTTAATAGGTAGCTATTAAATAATTAATAACTATTTAATAGCTATTGTACCTAGTTAAAATAAATTGAAAGATGCCTGTAAAATAAAAATAAATCCTGAGATAGCTACAATATAATTATTATTTATATTGTAGCTATATTAGGGTTTATTTTAAAGGTAAGTATTTAGTTTTAAATAGGATTAATTTATTTAATAATTGAAATATTATTTAGATTTATTTAATTAATATTTAAGTTAGGGGGATGTTAGGGTTAGACTTAGGTTTAGGGGTTAATAATTTTATTACAGTGGTGATGGTGTAGGGGGGCAGGATAGGGGTTAATAAATGTATTATAGGTGGCAACAGTGTAGGGGGGCAGATTATGGGTTAATAAGTTTAATATAGGTTGCGGCGGGGTCTGGGAGCGGTGGTTTAGGGGTTAAACTATTTATTTAGTTGCGGCGAGGTCCGGGATCGGCATATGCCATCCTTTTGCACAATAGATTACAGATATGGCATTGATTTTAGGAACTCAGAGATAATTTTTAGGAACCGGGAAATTGAACAAAAAACATGCTTGTACACCCAGTACAGGTCGTTCTCCTTCAACCTTTTTAGACGAGGGTCCAGGACCCTCAACAGAAACAACAGCATGAAACACCACATATTCCATCCTTTTGCACAATAGATTACAGATATGGCATTGATTTTAGGAACCCGGAGATCATTTTTAGGAACCGGGAAATTGAACACAAAACATGCTTGGACACCCAGTACAGGTCGTTTTCCTTCAGCCTTTTTAGACGAGGGTCCAGGACCCTCAACAGAAATAACAGCATGAAACACCACATATGCCATCCTTTTGCACAATAGATTACAGATATGGCATTGATTTTAGGAACCCGGAGATAATTTTTATGATAAAGTAATTTTTATTATTTTGTTGCAAGTGCATAATAACAAAAAGAAATATAATTCAAGAAATTAACAGTACAAGAAAACAGAAATCCTGGTTTTCTAAAATTACATTGTGAATAAAGTGGTACAAGTTACGTGTCATTGAGTCATACAATCTCCATATCATAACCTATAAGGCCACTATTACAAACAAAGGACTCCATAGCACCCAGCATTTATGAAACAATAATCAATACAGTGAAGAATTTTCTCTTGTGGCTGGAGTTAAAGTAACTTAATATACAGTTGTGATGCTTTAAGGTTTGCTTAGGTTACATACTGCCAGGATAAGAAATAATAAATTAAAGAGATAGTGAAGGGGGAAAAAAGTTAGAAAGAGCAAAGAGAGAGAGAGAGAAGTGTGGTATAGATGAAGGGGTGTCTCCTGACCATTCTACTCAGCTTTATTCAGAAGTTGGTTATATGTGGGGTTAGTATGTCTCCTATTAATCTGAATTTTATCTATCGTGTTTGGGGGTTTTAAAGTTCAAATATTAAGACAGTCCAAGTGGGGGGCTCTAGTAGACTAGACTAGTGTATCAGGACACATTGTGTAATATCCAGTAGTACCATACTTTCTGGAAGGTTTCTTGAGTATCTAGAAGAAATGCTGCCTGCTCTGACATGTTATAATAGAATTTAATTTTTAGTTTGATTTCGTCCCAGGGGCGCACTCCCTCCAATGGCGGGCTATACATATCCTCGTGGCTGTGCACAATATCCTAATAAATAGATTAATGTATTTATTAAATTCTTCAAGTCTGATGTGGAGTAAAGCTTGTTCTATGGTAAGCTTAATGGGGCTGTCTATGATGTAGCTTAAGAACCGCGATAGCTGGTTCCACACCCTGCGTATTTGTGAGCAGTCCCACCACATATGTTTATAGTCCCTTAGCTCCTCGCAGCCTCTGTAACAGAGTCTAGATCTATCCTTGGTGGAGTGTGAAGTTATCAGCAGTGTTAGGTACCAGCGAAAGTTGGTCTTGATGCAGTTTTCCCACATATCTGCATTTAAGAGTCCCTTCCCTGCACTAGATAGCGTTACATGCCACTCTTGAGTCTCCATCTCCCTATTGATATCCCTTTCCCATTTGGATTGTAAGGTGGATTTAACATTATCTGATGCTAGCTGAATTGCTTGGTATAGCCTAGAGATAGTGTTCTTGGGCCTGGATGAGGTGCTGCATATGTTCTCTAGTACAGAGGATACGTTTTTAGATATGGATGGTAGGATAGGGTGAATGATAGAGCTGAGTTGTAAGTATAAGAACCATTCTAATTTAATTGGCTGCAGTTTTTCTTGTAGTTGTGTGTAGCTCATCATTTTACTTCCCACCAACAAGTCAGCTATTCTATAGAGTCCTCTATTTTCCCATTTTTGGATAATGGGAATCAGTTCGTGCCTAACCATGCTTGTAAGTGTGGCTTTAGCGGAATGTGTGGGAAGTAGAGTTAAAGAGGTGGTCAATCTAGACCATTGTTTAATCATATGGTCTATTACTGGATAGGTGTGTTGCTTCCTATTAAGGCACTGTTTAGGGTCCCAAAGAATCATGTCTCGTGGGGTGATTCCTGCTATTTCTGCTTCTAATTGTGTCCAAATAATGTCTCTGTCTGGGTCATTGAGGAGTGCGGTCTGTGCTAGTCTGGCTGCCTGATAATAGTGTTTAAGGTTTGGTGCCTCCCCCCCCCCCCATTTGTCTGTTCCTAGAGAGAACTGTCGAAGGAATTCTGGCCTTTTTGTTTCCCCTTATAAAACCTATTAAATGCTTTTGTAGGTCGTCTAGATCTGGACCTGGTATTCTAATTGGCAGGGTGCGGAATAAATATAAGATCCTTGGTAGTATCATCATTTTGACTGCCGACAGTCTACCAAACCATGTAAATCTTAATTTACTCCATTTATTTAGATCTTGTTTAATAGATTTATACATAGGGGGATAGTTTGTCTTGTATAATTTCGATGAGCATGAGGTTAGGTTTATCCCTAAGTATCTAAGGAAGTTTTTAGCCCATTTAAATTCAAAATTGGCCTCAATCAGTTTTTTGGTATGGTCCGGGAGGTGTATAGGTAATGCTTCGCATTTCTCTAAGTTAATTTTATAGCCTGATATTAAGGAAAAGGAGTTGAGGGTTTGGTAGAGGTTCGGGAGAGTTATTAATGGTCTTGATAGGGAAAGTAGGACATCGTCCGCGAAGAGAGTGAGTTTATATTCCTTTTGTTTAATTTTAATACCAGTTATATCAGGGGATCTTCTAATGTGTTGGGCCAGGGGTTCGATGCATAGCGCGAACAGTAACGGGGATAAAGGGCAGCCCTGACGGGTCCCATTGAGGACAGCAAATCTTTCAGACTGGTGGCCCATGGCTCTCACGCTTGCTGAGGGAGAGGAGTATATACTTTGAATTGCTGTCATAAATTCTCCAGATATACCTATTTTGGTCAATACTGTCTGCATGTATGTCCAGTCAACTCTGTCAAACGCCTTCTCCGCGTCCAATGAGAGGAGCAGAGAAGGCGTTTGTGTCTCGTGCATGTAGTCAATCAGGGATACCATTCTCCTGATATTATCAGGAGCTTCCCTGTTTTGAATAAAACCGACCTGGTCTGGGTGGATCAATTTGGGGAGTAAGGGCTTAAGACGATTAGCCAGAATCTTAGTGAAAATTTTTAAATCCTGGTTTATTAAAGAAATTGGTCTATAACTCTGACACCACGTCCTGTCTTTGCCTGGTTTCAGGAGTACTATGATTTTATCATCTAACAAGTCAGGGGGATCATATGGCCTTTTAATATGGAGTTGCAGAATTGAACTACATGTTTTGTGAGAGACAGTTTGAAATGTTTGTAATATTCCCCTGGGAAACCGTCAGGGCCCGCTGCCTTGCCTGGCTTTAAGTCCTTAAGAACCCCTAGGACCTCTCTGTCTGTAATGTCGGCATTTAAAGAGTCTAGTTCTTGATTACTAATCTTGGGTAGGGCTGCTTCCTCCAGAAAAACGTCAAGGGATTTCTGTGTCATTTCTGTTTTGGTTACTTTCCGACCGTCATATAAAGAGCCATAGTAGGCTGCGAATGAGTCAACTATATCTTTGGGGTTTGACGTTAGAACCCCTTGAGAGTTATAGAGGGAGGGGATGGACATGTCTCTAGTTCTGTTCCTAATTTTGTGGGCCATAAATTTGTCTGGTTTATTAGCATATAGAAAATATTTAGATTGAAGTCTGAGTCCTGCTCTGGATGATTGGTCGGAAAGCAATTCGTCCAGTGCTTGTCGTTTGTCTTGTAAAGATTTATAAAGACTTGGTGAGCCAGAGAGTTTGTGACGTTTCTCTAGATTAGCTATATCCCTTTGAAGTGAGTCAAAAAAAGTTTTGGTTTTACGTTTGGCATGTGACTTCATTTGGATTAACAACCCTCTTATAACTGATTTGTGAGCTGCCCATACCTGTATGGGGTTATCCACAGTGTTTGTGTTTAGAGTCCAGTATTCCTCCATGTGTCTGAGGATCTTCTCCTTATGTGTTGGATATTTTAATGTTAAAGGATCGAAAGACCAACTTTTTGTGTTATTGTGTGGGAGAATCCCCTTCAACTTTAGTAAGATTATGGAGTGATCAGACCACACACATGGATGAATAGAGGAAGACACTAGATTGGCTACAAGAATCTGACTTGAAAAGATGTAGTCTAAGCGGAAGTATTTGCGATGCGCTGTGGAATAGAATGTGTGGTCTGTCGTAATGCCATATAGGGCCTTCCATGTGTCTAGTAGGTTGTGCCCCGCCAAAGTCTGAAAGATTGCAAGAGCCTTTTTATTTAGTCTGTGTTGTGCAGCCGAAAGAGGTATGTTTAAAGTTTGGGACTGTGTGTATAGAGAGACATTGAAATCCCCTGCTAAGAAAATTCTGGCTGTATTCCAGCTAGTGAGGAGGTAAGATAAATTGTTGAAGAACTGCTCTTGGTGTTTGTTGGGGGCGTATACATTACAAAAGACCAGTTCAACTTTGTTAATGGTACCTCTGATGATGAGGTATCTACCCTCCCTGTCTGCGATGGATTCAGTGAGGTGGAAGTTTAGGGAGGAGTGTAGGAGTATGGACACCCCCCTTTTTTTCTGGTTAAGCGTTGAGTGGTAATGTAAAGGGAATTGTCTCTCCCAATATTTCGGGATCTGGGAGGACATGAAATGAGTCTCTTGCATGAATATGACTGTGGCCCCTAGGAGTTTATATTGTGATATAGCCTTCCGTCTTTTGGTGTCTGAGTTAAGGCCTCTAACATTATGTGAGACTAATGTAATATTGGTGCTAGCCATCTAGGTGTTGAATAAGTGCCTTGATGTCGTGATGTATTAGTGTATTTGAGATTACCTGACCCCTCGTATTGGATCTATCCAAGTTTGATGAGTCCGAGATTCCCACTTGGGTGTCAGTCCAACTTCTATATGGTAGGAGCATTTGTGGTCTTATGGTGAGTAATGGTGAGGAGAAGAAAAGAGAGGTGAGGAAGGAAATGTTCTGATAGAAAAAGAGGAGAAGAAAACAAAACAGGTTAATCAAGTTGTACATCATATTATCAATCCAAGTGGTTAAACCTGTAATAAATAATAAAAAAAATATTTCTCGACAAAACATGTAAAAATAAACTTTTTCTAGAGGGGCTGTCAGGAGCCGGGGAGATGCTGCCTACTTACCCTCTTAGTGCTTAAGGCAAACATGATAAGAGGGGCCTTTCTAGCTAAACAGTGCTAATAATGTAGATTTAGTCGCCAACCTTTCTATCCTCAAGTCTATGGACTACAATTAGCTAGGATGGAGAACAACCCCCACATTCTTTACTAAACCCTAATCTAACAAGAAACAGAACTATATTCTGAGATTCTAACATTGCTGCTGAAAAACTGTAACAGGCTTTGGTTTTAAAGTTCGTGAAGTGAATCACCCTGTCTCACTGCCCAAGTATTTGTGGGCTGGACAGAGAGGAAGTTAGTGCAACTGGGTCTAGATTGAGCCCATCAAGTGTTTTTAGTTTTTTTCGTAGGGATCCTTGCCCACTGTGACCTCTGTGACTTCATGGGTATCCTCTGTGGTTTCGGTGTCTCAGTGGATGGTGAGGGTCCTGGAGTAGGGGGTATGTCTAGTCCTAAAGCATCACAAATATCTGGGATCCCCTCTGCATCTCTGATTGTCAACAATTTATTGTCTTTTGAAATATGAAGGGCAAAAGGGTATCCCCATCTGTATTGGATCTGGTGCTTTCTTAAGAGGGTTGTGAGAGGTCTTAAGGCTCCCCTTCTTTGTAGTGTTCTGTTGCTGAGATCCTGGAAGAAGTGCACCACGTTACCTCTAAATTTGAAGGTGGGTTGTTTTGCTGCATCTCTGAGTATTTTATCTTTTTCAGGAAACCTTAGGAAGGCCACAATGACATCTCTTGGCGGAAAGTCAGCTTTGGGCTTAGGCTTGAGTGCTCTGTGAGCTCTTTCTATTTCAATTTCTGTGGACGTGTCCACTCCTGTTATCGCACAAAACAGTTGATGGAGGTATGAGGGTAGATCTGTAGGTGTTATAGATTCCGGAATTCCCTTAAGGCGAATGTTACATCTCCTGCTCCTATTCTCCATATCTTCCAACTTGTCCAGCAGTTTGTTTACTACCTGCTGTTGTTGGGCTGTCTGTTGTACCGCCGTCTCTACATCTTCTATAATGTTGTCATTGTTTTCCTCCAGAGATTCGACCCTCGCTCCCAAATCTGACATATCTTTTTTAATATCATTTAGGCTCTCATTCATAGAGGTGTGCATGGCATCCATTTTTGCCCATAGCTTGTCGAAGCTGCTTGTGATATCTTGTTTGGATACAAGGAGACGTAAATCCGCTCTGGTCAGAGGTGTATCTTCATCTGTAGTGTGAGGCTCCATTGGTGTGACTTCAATAGGTGTTCTGATTTCGGGGTTTTGCTCAGCCAGGTTATCACTTTGCGTTTGTTTGAAGTAAGAGGTAACTGGAGTGTTTTTCCCTCCACCCATTTTTTCTGATTTATTCAGCCTCTTTGATGTCATTTTAATACTCTTGTCAAGGTGTTTCTGTGAGGGGTTGTTGTATGTAGAAAGGTAAAGGAATTACTTTCAGAACAGTTATAATACTTTTCTTTTCTTGGGTTTAACTTGTATGTTTCACATCAGCTTCATGCAATATCAGTAACATCCACTAGATGGCAGGTTTACATTAGAAATGAAAAAGTGCTGAGGAACTTGAGTTTCTCTGAGTGCAGTGACTCTTTTACCCGCTAGGTGGCAGGCTTGTATAAGAAATGTGAAAAAATGCCAGAAAAAGTCCTCTTTGTGTTACAGCGCTGTTGTCCACCAGGTGGCAGGTCTGTGTTAGAGATATTAGAATCAGTGGAAAATTCAGGTATGGCTGGAAAGAAAGTGAAAGCAAAACCTTCAATGAACAGCTTATCTGTAGTATATTCCTCTGAAATGTTCCCAACTTTGCTGTTGCTTTAAGGGCTGGTATTTAGATGAAGTTTTGGGCTTATGGTGATTACAGTGCACTTTTAATAAAGACCTTGTAGGAGTTGAATGGGGTTTCTTGTAAGTCCAGCTTCAGAGAGCGAGCGTATCTTAATAGTGGCCACGTGGAGTGTGCTATAAATCTAGAGGCCAATATCTAGCTGCCATGTGCTCAAAAGTTTACTGTCCGTAATTATAGAGAAGGTTATAAGGTTGCGGTTTCTCTCAGTTGTCTGTACTATTGCCCAGGGTTTATTATTATGTTGCGCAGGTCAGTCCTATCCCTTTATTTGAGCGCTTCTCTTATACTATCTTTGCCGCCCTTGTGTCTATGTGAGCTCCGCTTGTGGGTTGTTGTGTGTCCCTGAGGGGATATCGCAGGAGCTAGAATTAAGGCTGTGTGGGGAGCGGTGCCGGATCACTTACCCGCTCTCCAGATGCAATACACCTCTGATGTTTAACCGGTCAGTTCCCTGTGCTGGCTGTTGAAAGCGAAGTGTGAGCACGTTGTTGTGAGGTAACGGGTTCAGGCACTGAGGGAAGATGGCGGCAGCAGACGGATCTTTGGGGCATGAAAGGGGTATCCTCTGGTACACTGCGCTCTCACGATGTAATGCATCCTCTGTAGAGCCCTCTTAGACTGTTTTTGTGCGGGCTGTGGTGCATCTCTCCGGTCTGACTTGCGGAGCTCTAAGGAGAGACGTCCATCTTGGATGTAGGCAAACTCCGCCCCCCCCGGAGATAATTTTTAGGAACCAGGAAATTGAACAAAAAACATGCTTGGACACCCAGTACAGGAGGGATGAGATGAAAGTGCTAAGAATAGTACAACTTGAAACAACCGAGTTAGCCATGGGTGTTAGTCCAAGACCGCTTGGCTTTTTTTTTGTTTGGGTGCGGCTAATCATGCAGGCCATATAGACCTGCCACCATTCGGTGTTGTATCAGGTATTAAACTAATAAGAACAGTACTACCAAAATACAGCCAATTAAGGGCCTATCAAGACTGAGCCAAGGTTGGATTGTAGTATTTTGTTAGGCTAATCATGATGGCCATGTAGACCACCCCCTGAGAGGCCTGGAAGTAACAGGGATGAGATGAAAGTGCTAAGAATAGTACAACTTGAAATAACCGAGTTAGCCATGGGTGTTAGTCCAAGACCGCTTGGCTTTTTTTTGGGTTTGGGTGAGGCTAATCATGCAGGCCATATAGACCTGCCACCATTCGGTGTTGTTTCAGGTATTAAACTAATAAGAACAGTACTACTAACATACAGTCAATTAAGGGCCTATCAAGACTGAGCCAAAGTTGGATTGTAGTATTTTGTTAGGCTAATCATGATGGCCATCTAGACCACCCCCGAGAGGCCTGGAAGTAACAATGATGAGATGAAAGTGCTAAGAATAGTACAACTTGAAACAACCAAGTTAGCCATGGGTGTTAGTCCAAGACCGCTTGGCTTTTTTTTGGGTTTGGGTGAGGCTAATCATGCAAGCCATATAGACCTGCCACCATTCGGTGTTGTTTCAGGTATTAAACTAATAAGAACAGTACTACCAAAATACAGCCAGTTAAGGGCCTATCAAGACTGAGCCAAGGTTGGATTGTAGTATTTTGTTAGGCTAATCATGATGGCCATGTAGACCACCCCCTGAGAGGCCTGGAAGTAATAGGGATGAGATGAAAGTGCTAAGAATAGTACAACTTGAAACAACCGAGTTAGCCATGGGTGTTAGTCCAAGACCGCTTGGCTTTTTTTTGGGTTTGGGTGAGGCTAATCATGCAGGCCATATAGACCTGCCACCATTCGGTGTTGTTTCAGGTATTAAACTAATAAGAACAGTACTACCAAAATACAGCCTATTAAGGGCCTATCAAGACTGAGCCAAGGTTGGATAGTTGTATTTTGTTAGGCTAATCATGATGGCCATGTAGACCACCCCCTGAGAGGCCTGGAAGTAACAGGGATGAGATGAAAGTGCTAAGAATAGTACAACTTGAAACAACCGAGTTAGCCAAGGGTGTTAGTCCAAGACTGCTTGGCTTTTTTTTGGGTTTGGGTGAGGCTAATCATGCAGGCCATATAGACCTGCCACCATTCGGTGTTGTTTCAGGTATTAAACTAATAAGAACAGTACTACCAACATACAGTCAATTAAGGGCCTATCAAGACTGAGCCAAAGTTGGATTGTAGTATTTTGTTAGGCTAATCATGATGGCCATGTAGACCACCCCCGAGAGGCCTGGAAGTAACAATGATGAGATGAAAGTGCTAAGAATAGTACAACTTGAAACAACCAAGTTAGCCATGGGTGTTAGTCCAAGACCGCTTGGCTTTTTTTTGGTTTGGGTGCGGCTAATCATGCAGGCCATATAGACCTGCCACCATTCAGTGTTGTATCAGGTATTAAACTAATAAGAACAGTACTACCAAAATACAGCCAATTAAGGGCCTATCAAGACTGAGCCAAGGTTGGATTGTAGTATTTTGTTAGGCTAAGCATGATGGCCATGTAGACCACCCCCTGAGAGGCCTGGAAGTAACAGGGATGAGATGAAAGTGCTAAGAATAGTACAACTTGAAACAACCGAGTTAGCCATGGGTGTTAGTCCAAGACCGCTTGGCTTTTTTTTGGGTTTGGGTGAGGCTAATCATGCAGGCCATATAGACCTGCCACCATTCGGTGTTGTTTCAGGTATTAAACTAATAAGAACAGTACTACCAAAATACAGCCTATTAAGGGCCTATCAAGACTGAGCCAAGGTTGGATTGTAGTATTTTATTAGGCTAATCATGCTGGCCATGTAGACCACCCCCTGAGAGGCCTGGAAGTAACAGGGATGAGATGAAAGTGTTAAGAATAGTACAACTTGAAACAACCGAGTTAGCCATGGTTGTTAGTCCAAGACCGCTTGGCTTTTTTTTGGTTTGGGTGCGGCTAATCATGCAGGCCATATAGACCTGCCACCATTCGGTGTTGTATCAGGTATTAAACTAATAAGAACAGTACTACCAAAATACAGCCAGTTAAGGGCCTATCAAGACTGAGCCAAGGTTGGATTGTAGTATTTTGTTAGGCTAATCATGATGGCCATGTAGACCACCCACTGAGAGGCCTGGAAGTAACAGGGATGAGATGAAAGTGCTAAGAATTGTACAACTTGAAACAACCGAGTTAGCCATGGGTGTTAGTCCAAGACCGCTTGGCTTTTTTTTGGGTTTGGGTGAGGCTAATCATGCAGGCCATATAGACCTGCCACCATTCGGTGTTGTTTCAGGTATTAAACTAATAAGAACAGTACTACCAAAATACAGCCTATTAAGGGCCTATCAAGACTGAGCCAAGGTTGGATTGTAGTATTTTATTAGGCTAATCATGCTGGCCATGTAGACCACCCCCTGAGAGGCCTGGAAGTAACAGGGATGAGATGAAAGTGTTAAGAATAGTACAACTTGAAACAACCGAGTTAGCCATGGGTGTTAGTCCAAGACCGCTTGGCTTTTTTTTGGTTTGGGTGCGGCTAATCATGCAGGCCATATAGACCTGCCACCATTCGGTGTTGTATCAGGTATTAAACTAATAAGAACAGTACTACCAAAATACAGCCAATTAAGGGCCTATCAAGACTGAGCCAAGGTTGGATTGTAGTATTTTGTTAGGCTAATCATGATGGCAATGTAGACCACCCCCTGAGAGGCCTGGAAGTAACAGGGATGAGATGAAAGTGCTAAGAATAGTACAACTTGAAACAACCGAGTTAGCCATGGGTGTTAGTCCAAGACCGCTTGGCTTTTTTTTGGGTTTGGGTGAGGCTAATCATGCAAGCCATATAGACCTGCCACCATTCGGTGTTGTTTCAGGTATTAAACTAATAAGAACAGTACTACCAAAATACAGCCAGTTAAGGGCCTATCAAGACTGAGCCAAGGTTGGATTGTAGTATTTTGTTAGGCTAATCATGATGGCCATGTAGACCACCCCCGAGAGGCCTGGAAGTAACAGGGATGAGATGAAAGTGCTAAGAATAGTACAACTTGAAACAACCGAGTTAGCCATGGGTGTTAGTCCAAGACCGCTTGGATTTTTTTTGGTTTGGGTGCGGCTAATCATGCAGGCCATATAGACCTGCCACCATTTGGTGTTGTATCAGGTATTAAACTATTAAGAACAGTACTACCAAAATACAGCCAATTAAGGGCCTATGAAGACTGAGCCAAAGTTGGATTGTAGTATTTTGTTAGGCTAATCATGATGGCCATGTAGACCACCCCCGAGAGGCCTGGAAGTAACAGGGATGAGATGAAAGTGCTAAGAATAGTACAACTTGAAACAACCGAGTTAGCCATGGGTGTTAGTCCAAGACCGCTTGGCTTTTTTTTGTTTGGGTGCGGCTAATCATGCAGGCCATATAGACCTGCCACCATTCAGTGTTGTATCAGGTATTAAACTAATAAGAACAGTACTACCAAAATACAGCCAATTAAGGGCCTATCAAGACTGAGCCAAGGTTGGATTGTAGTATTTTGTTAGGCTAATCATGATGGCCATGTAGACCACCCCCTGAGAGGCCTGGAAGTAACAGGGATGAGATGAAAGTGCTAAGAATAGTACAACTTGAAACAACCGAGTTAGCCATGGGTGTTAGTCCAAGACCGCTTGGCTTTTTTTTGGTTTGGGTGTGGCTAATCATGCAGGCCATATAGACCTGCCACCATTCGGTGTTGTATCAGGTATTAAACTAATAAGAACAGTACTACCAAAATACAGCCAATTAAGGGCCTATCAAGACTGAGAAAAAGGTTGGATTGTAGTATTTTGTTAGGCTAATCATGATGTCCATGTAGACCACCCCCTGAGAGGCCTGGAAGTGACAGGGATGAGATGAAAGTGCTAAGAATAGTACAACATGAAACAACCAAGTTAGCCATGGGGGTTAGTCCAAGACCGCTTGGCTTTTTTTTTGTTTGGGTGCAGCTAATCATGCAGGCCATATAGACCTGCCACCATTTGGTTTTGTATCAGGTATTAAACTAATAAGAACAGTACTACCAAACTACAGCCAATTAAGGGCCTATCAAGACTGAGCCAAGGTTGGATTGTAGTATTTTGTTAGGTTAATCATGATGGCCATGTAGACCACCCCCGAGAGGCCTGGAGGTAACAGGGATGAAAGTGCTAAGAATAGTACTACTTGAAACAACCGAGTTAGCCATGGGTGTTAGTCCAAGACCGCTTGGCTATTTTTTGGGTTTGGGTGCGGCTAATCATGAAGGCCATATAGACCTGCCACCATTCGGTGTTGTAACAGGTATTAAACTGCCAAGAACAGTACTACTTAACACAACCTAGTTACCATGGGTCCCAGAGCATATGTTTTATTATTATATTGTGTAAGGGTAATCATGCATGCCATATAGACCTCCCCCAATAGGGTGAGTAACAGGTATTGAAATGCTAAGAACAGTACTACTTAACACAAAGTTACCATGGGTCCCAGAGCATATGTCTTATTATTATATTTTGTTCGGTTAATCATGCAGGCCATATAGATCTCCCCCGATAGGGTGAGTAACAGGTATTAAAATGCTAAGAAGAGTACTACTTAACACAACCTAGTTACCATGGGTCCCAGACCGCATGTCTTGTTATTATATTTTGTAAGGGTAATCATGCAGGCCATATAGACCTCCACCGATAGGGTGTGTAACAGGTATTAAAATGCTAAGGACGGGGGGCGGAGCTGACTAACAAGGAGAGTGGACGTGTCTTTATAGGGCTCCTATGTAATAACGAACTAGAGATGTGCAAATATATAACTTTCTAGTGACTTTAACTTCTCAACACCTTAGTAGTTAAGGGTAATATGACCTGCTAACTTTTTGCTAAAAATAACCCTCCAGTTTGCAGACTTTGATTCTACTTCAATAGCGGCATAGTTTGAGGCCTGCTTTATCTGGTGAGGCAGTTTGGGCATAACTCTATCTCATACTTCTGAAGTGTCCCTATCTTGCTCCCCGCAGAATGGGTCTGGATGCTGCACTGCACAAGTTTGAGGATCGTTTTTGCAGCGCCCTGGATGCCCATTACTCCGAAATAAACCTTTTACTCCTGCAGCTATGCGAACAGTTTCCTAACTCGCATGCTGCGCAAGATGGCGGGGACACACCGGGAGCCGCTAGCACTGCTGACACGCAAGTTTTCAGGGGTACCGAAATCTCGATCTCTCAGAAAGAAGCTGTTGTGTCTCCTGAGGTTTGCAGGCAGCATTATAGCCAGTGCGACGAAGACCCGACAGACAGCTTGAGGGTGATGAGGCCTGGATCGGCTGCGCCGGAGTCTAAGTCAGCAATAGTCTTGGACCTAAATACCTACCTAACGGATCCCATGGCAGCTGCATCGTACAAGCCGATTTCAGTAATTATGCCAGTCAGGGGAGAAGAGACAGATGAGCGGCGCCTGGGTATTCAAATGGAGGAGCTTGTGGGGGCACTAATACTGTTCAATGAAGCCAAAGCACATACCGGCATCTGCGCGCCATTTAGACTTACATGGCAGCTGGATTCTAAACTATCAGCAAAGACACTAACAACGAGCTGTAAAGGCAATGTGCATACCGGCATCTACACGCCATTCAGATTCCCACGGCAGCTAGGTTCGGACCTAACCCCAAGGCATTCGATAAAGGCAGGAGTGGGATGAACATAGTAGCTGAGTAGCTGAAGCCTTAATCATCCGCTCTGACCTCAGGCTTCTTTCCGCAGGTGACTTTTGGATGCCAATATGAGCCCAATATTGCAGCTATTAGCCCAGTTGTGGCTGTTCTATGACTTTTTTCTTTTTGTTGTTGTCTGCATTTAATCTATATTACAACTACTCAGCCAGACGCCATTAGAGTAGTCTGCCTTATAGCGGGAGCAGTATGAAGACAAGTTTGATCTAAGCTCAGGGAACACTGTTCCATACACTCACAGATCAGAATATTAGTTCTTGTTTGGGACTGTGGCTACTAATGTACTGTTTAATGATGGCCTTGGGTCTGATCTCAATTCTGTACAAAGGTGACTTTATGCTGTCAGTTAATGTAGTCTTTACTCAACTCTACAGTACATATATAGAGAATAGGGACTATATATATATTAGACTAATTGACTTTTTCAATTAGAATTAACTATTCTTCTCTTTCAAAAGGTATGACTATATAAAATCTACTAAACTCTTGCTAGAAAAGGTTTTTGTTCTAAGACTACTCCATGTTCTGTTGTATGCATAATCCATCCCCATTTGATTCTCCTGTCTAGAGTTACATTAATTATAGCACTGTATATGATTTTTGCTATTAATCACAATTGTTGACTGGTACCAGTTCATTGCATTTTTTTTTTATTTTGCTTTAGTTTTAGCATGTTGTTTATTCTCAAATCTAAAAAACATGAGGTTAAAAAGCCTTATCTTAAATACACTAAAGGTTACATATGAGACAGGGCAATTCTATTTTTATTAAGTAGTGACAAGAGGAAAGCTGTTACACATATGTGTGGATTACTACACTTCCCCCTGCCTCCAGTACTTAGTACTGCATATAGAGATAGCTAACTATCATACACCCACAACGACAAGAAGGGGCTGGAGTCTGCAAACTCGATAATGCTATAGTACTGCTCACTGAATCTGCTATATAATATGAAGGGAAATTGCAGTAATGCAATATAATTTTATTATATCATAAATAGCTTATATATTAGCTCCATTCTCAGTACGCATACTGGTATGTGATATATATGTGTGGTCCCTGCTTCTACATCTCACAACTCTTATCTACCTCACTCCCACCACTGCAGCAAACTCTATCTCTGTGTGCCTATCATATACTCTAGGGTACATATTCTACAGCTTAACCTCTTGCTCACTAAAGTTAGGTCTTGCTAAGGTTAGATTCGATTGGATGATAATTACTGATAAGATTTTGTAACTGTTACTAACATATTTGTCATGTGGAGAGCCAATGTATTATGATCCAAGATAACTTTCTACTTTGATGTTCATGATCCATATGATTTATTTAATTATTCCTCTCATACTTCACAGTACTCTATCATTACATTTCCACATGATCTTAAATCAATGGCCCATATCATTAAACCTTCTTTGCATAATACTTAGGAAACCGGGCCAACATAGATTGTACAAATCAATAACAAAGGATATAATGGGATACTAGAATATATTTTGCCACTAGGCCTTGTTAGCTCCTATTGTCTATCTTGATTAGATCCTGTTGAGCTCCTCTCTTTCCTTTCCCGCCGGTACTATTTGCCTGTGGGTCATATCCATATTCCTTTCTCCCACGTCGCCTTTAGCTGGCACTCCCCCTGGAGAGGAGCTCATTCAGAAGTTTTCTATATCCCACACTCCCTAATATTCCCCCTCTCGCATAACTTGGTCAAGAGTTACCCTGATTCAACTTATAGAAAAAAGTTTAACTTATACCATAAAGTACTCAGAGCGGGGGCGGAGCCGGAACGCCGTCTAAGATGGCCGCACCTAAGTGAGCTCCTTAAAGTGGTGAGGAGTAAGGCACATTTTCCACAAGCCTAGACCTGCTTTTTGACCAAATAAAGGTGGCAGCAGACTAAGTGCCACTCACGCAGCACATCAATACCTTCAGATGCCCTGAATCCTCAGCGGCACAGCCGCGCGATCTGCGGCCTACACGGAGAAAGCCCAATTTCTCTGCAGCCCGTGTCACGCCAGCATCTGCAGCTTTGTAGAGACACTCCACACAGAACATTACCGCCAACAGCAGACAACGTTAGAATACCCGGCTCAATAAGGTAAACATCAGCCTTTCGTCACTAAAACACAATGGCATACAGGGCAGTTTACATACCGGGAGGGCTATATACAAAGAGGATCCAGAGTAATTAAGATCTGCCTACCTATCTAATAAGGGAAAGCTGTGTTAAAGAGTTTGTTGTTAATGGGCTACCATCCGGGTGCAATTCATGACAAAATTACTTATAATTGCCATAGACTGTTATAACAAGCCATAAAATAACGGCTCTGCACAAATCCAGATAAGAATTTCTTTCATATATATATCACCACGTGGGCCTAAGGAAATAGCAACCTAAAACAGCCACTGCAGCACAATAACGATTTATATAATCTCTTCAATGTACTATACTAAATTCAATCTACTACCACACTCTAAGGGATTGACTAAATCAGTTATATAGAAGGAAACTGCTGCTTTTGGTCTAACACTATATCAGCACATCATACAACTTTACTCTTTGCCCACTCTGAGATGGCAACAAGAAGATTAGGTAAACAGGACAAAAACAACAAAACCACTACCAATAACGTTAATACCTTTTTCAAACCTATTGACAAACAAAGAAACACTGAAGAAACATCAGATATAATTACAGATAAATTGCAAGAAGACAGTTGCACTATGTCCCAGACCGTTGACAAAATGGGAGACTCTGGCAATGAAGGCCCAATTACATATAAAGCAATGGAAACCCTTATAAATCAGGTGAAGTCATGTATAAAGGAAGAGTGTGCAGATCTTAAAAAAGAGATTACAGATCTAGGAAACAGAGTAGACACTCTAGAAGGAGACAGAGATGACATGTCAGCAGAACTGCATAGTATGTCTAATAAAATGCGCTCCCAACAAAAGCAGATTTCTGAACTAGAAATTAAACTAGACGAAATTGAAAATAGGACTCGTCGAAGTAATATAAGGATTAAAGGGATACCTGAAGCGGTCTTGGGCCCACATCTAAGAAATTATTTGGACGGCTTATTCAAATCTCTATTGGAGCAAGAATACCCTGATTTACCATCGATACAAATGGAAAGAGCCCACCGTTCATTAAAACCAAGACCACCTGACACCAGCCCCCCCAGGGATGTTGTCATTTGCTTTACAAAATATCAGGAGAAAGAACTCATCCTACAACAAGCACGCAAACAACAAAACTTCCAATACCAAGGAGCTACAATAAAGTTTTTTGCCGACTTATCTATAATGACCCTGCAAAAAAGAAGGGAATTTACCATTTTGACACAGCATCTTAGATCCTTAAATATTCCTTACAGATGGGGCTTCCCAGTACAAGTCCAAGTGGTAAAAAATGGGAAAAAACACGACTGCTCTCAAGTTTCAGATATTAACTCTTTCTGTATCAAACTAGATATCCCATTTCCAACGCATACAGCAAATGACAAGGATCAAGATGAAACACTAGAAAAGAGACGCTCCCCAACCACCAAACACAGAGCATGGAGTGAAGTAACCAAAACTCCACCATCTAAGAAATCTTCTATTAACAGACCTCCAGCTTTCAAAACCTGAAAAGTTCTTCATTCATACTGGGGAGACATAGACCATCCATTGCTCCAGTGGAAACTTTGACTGACTTACCCCATAAACCGGATGACTCTAAGAGAAGATTTTGGTAACTATACTTAACTTTTGTAGATGTCTTCTTAGTAGAACTTTGAGACTCTCTTTCTTCAGGTAATTTGGAGGACTGACAATCTTCCTAAAGGATCCAACTAAGTTTATAACCCTTATAGACTGCCACCATCAGTTTGGTTTAAACAATAGTAGTCAGAGACATATAACTAGAAAGGATGGAACAGAAACTCCAAAGAGAGGTTACGAACAGTACTTATCCATCCTTTATGAACTAGGAGAAGACCCATGTCTCGCAGTACAATTAGCATTAGTTGGTTAAATTGTTGTTCCTTGTTTAGTTACTAACCCATTATAATGTTTAATATTTGAAAAGTTAATATGTTTAGCCTAATTCCAGATCACCTGTTTAAGTATCCACTTCGCTGGTAAGTTTGGGATTGAACCTGGTGGTAAGTTCATTTGTTTACCCCACTGTAATATGATTATATTGATACATAAGGTTATTTACCAATGTGTTTCATTAACATTATCTAAGTATTGATTGTCTTACAACAAGTTCAAACGTTTTGATTTTTCCGCCTGTAATTACACCAGATTTAAATTACTTCCATAACAAACTAGTACACATCTATTCATAGTTAATAACCCGATGTGTACCCTACTTATATTTGACTTCATGCCACACTGTTCATAAGTCAATCTCGTTATGAAGCAAACATTTCCTTTACAGCCTTATCAGACCACTAAGTGTCCCCCACCTCTCACCTTTTTGCCTATTACTGTTTTATACCCCTCTCTTGATAAGAGATAATCCCTTTGTACTCTCACTCCTTCGACCACCTCCCCTTTCAAACTTTCTAAAACCCTCCATCTTCCCCCTAATCTACTATCCAATACAGAGTCACTATTTTAGCAACTTTCTTCTAGATAGCTAACCATCAATTACACCTCCTACACGCCAGTAGCCCAATATGCCGGTAACCCAAGCACCTAATAATCTCAAGATAGCAACACAAATCGTAAAGGGGTTCTTATCAGCGCAAAAGAGATCTATCGCATTATATGACTTTTATAAAAAAGACCTTGACATTGTATTCCTACAGGAAACCCACTTTAGGAAAAGACATGAACCAAATCTCCCATCACGCCATTATGATAAATACTACACCAGCTCCAATACCACTAAGAAAAATGGGGTCTGTATACTATTCAAAAAAGGCCTCCCCTTTGAATTATTACAAAGTAGACGAGACGAAGAGGGTAGATTCCTGTTGCTTGTAGGTACATGCTATGGCAGACCCCTGACACTCCTTAACCTTTATGCCCCGAATCGCCCCAGACCGGTCTTTTTCAGGAAAGTGATGAACATGGTACTAGATATAGCAAAAGGGCCCATAGTAATAGCAGGGGATCTGAATTTTCCTATAGACCCATCAGTAGATGTATCCTCAGGGAAATCTTACATGCCAACCAAGATGATCAAAGCAAATTGGCAGGCACTACAAACCATACCAACCTTTGATGTTTGGCGTCTGTCACACGGCTCAACAAGAGATTATACATTTTTATCACACCCGCAAAAAATATACACTAGACTGGATTATATACTAGGAGATCAGACAGCCTTGCGGCTGTTGATAGACGCCAAGATCTCCCAAACACCCTGGTCAGATCACGCTATGGTGATAAGCTCGTTTGCCTGGCCCCAGAAAACTGGCGTAAGGAACACTTGGAAATTAAACAATATTGTCTTCACTGACCCCATAATGCTCCAGTCGATGATAGAGAAAACTTCTCTGTTCTTCGACATAAACGTCCCACAAGACACTAGCCACACCAATAATTGGGAAACATACAAATGTTACATCAGGGGGGAGATAATTAAATTAATGTCTAAACATCGCAGACAACAAGAATTAGTCTATAAATCCCTTACCAATTCGCTTAAAATAGCTGAGAAAGAACATCAGGCACACCCTACCTCTGAGGATCTATTAATTAAATTAAATAATGCAAGAGAATCCATAAATCAATATCTCAACAAAAATGCACATAGACGAGCACTTGCATTAAACTCAAAATATTTCGCGGAGGGCAACAAAGCCGGTAAACTTATGGCTAGGTCACTTAAAAAGAAATCCTATAAATCCTTCATTAGATCTGTCAAAGATGAAAACAAAGGTGATCAAGTTAAGAGCGAAGATATAGCAAATACCTTCTCTCAATATTACAGCAAATTATACAACCTGGAGATAAATAGATCCCCTAACAGACAAGACCAAATTAATAGCTACTTATCGAAACTAGACCTACCATCTTTATCAGAGATGGATAAATCAGAACTAGACACCCCCATAACGACCCAAGAACTACAAGACACTATTAAACAACTTGCTCCTGAGAAAGCACCAGGCCCGGATGGTTTCACCCCGAAATTTTACAAAATGCTTTCACCACAAATTTGCCCACATTTAGTTCAACTCTTTAACACCATTGATAAAAGATCCCCCTTCTCAAATCCCATGCTAGAAGCAAATATAACAGTAATCCCCAAACCAGGAAAAGACCCCACCCACACAACAAATTACAGGCCAATATCATTGCTAAATGTTGATATCAAATTATATGCGAAAATACTGGCCATCAGGTTAAAGCGTTTTCTTCCAAGATTAGTGCATGCCGACCAGGTGGGTTTTATACCCTCACGTGAAGCTAAAGACAACACCACCAGACTGTTACATATTATACATCATTCCTCGACAGAACAAACACCCCACATCTTACTATCAACAGACGCCGAGAAGGCTTTTGACAGGGTGGACTGGCAATTCTTGTGGTCTACCCAGTACAAATTCGGTCTTCCAAAACATTTTATAGAAAAAATTCAGGCAATATACACTGACCCTAATGCAAGAGTCGTAGTTAATAACACAGTTTCGCAAAGTTTCCAAATACGTAATGGCACGCGCCAGGGATGTCCCCTCTCTCCCCTGCTCTTCGCGCTTTCAGTAGAAGTCTTAGCAGCACATGTCAGGACATCCTCAGAAGTCAAAGGCGTAGATATTGGTCATATTAACACCAAGTGTCTACTATACGCAGACGACATACTATTTACTTTAACAGACCCCAGCAACTCCCTTCACGAGCTTGTGGGAATCCTGGCGGAATACAAAAAACTATCTAACTTTTCAATAAATATGGGGAAATCTATGATTATGCCCCTGAGGTTAAATTCAGACGACGACCAATTTATCAAATCACAGTCATTATTTCCCACAACAAATCAGATCACATATTTAGGACTAGTTATCAAACCTACCATTATTGACACTATTGATACCAATTATAAAACCTTAAAACAGAAGATAGAAATTGAATTAAACACATGGCATAAGAAAGGGCACTTAACACTGTTAGGCAGGGTCAACGCAATTAAGATGACAACACTTCCAAAGATATTATATATACTACAAACATTGATACTTATACCTTCTACCTCATACTTAATAAACCTCCAAAAGCAGATCATTAACTTTATCTGGTCCTACTCAAAACCGAGGATTTCTTCGCATACTCTGTACCTTTCTAAACAACAAGGAGGTCTGGGCATACCACATTTATTGAACTATTATAAAGCAGTACATTTATCGCGCATTATTACATGGAATCAATCAATTGACCCTAAGATTTGGGTATCAATGTATGCTCAACAATTATTAGACACCAATATACGTGACTTTTGCTGGATCCCTTCCAAATTCCGCCCAAAGGAAACCTGTCAAAATATCTTTCTTACAGAATCACTCCATATCTGGGATAACCTCCTAAGCACATATAAACAGATTTCGACCCCCTTATCTCCACTCACTCCCATTTTAAACAGTAAACTCTTCCCAGGACTTCAGATCACAAAACCTGCCATTAAAGACGGATTATCTTCATATATCCCGTTTTATCAAATAATGACAGAAGGACACATAAAAAACTACAACGACATAAAGAATGACATAGGCCCTCCATTAGATACTTGGTTCTCCTATTTCCAAATCAGACATTTTATACAGACACACCCACAGAACGCAAATATCAAAAGACATCTCACGGCCTTTGAGACATTCTGCCTTATCCCTCAAACACCAAGACACCTCATCTCATTAACATACCGAATGCTACTTACATTAGAAGCCCATAAACCACCATCATTTAGGGCACTTTGGGAGAAAGAACTAAACATAAATTTTAACGACAAAGACTGGGAGAAATGCTTCACTGCCATTAAGAAATCCTCTATATCAGCCAATATCGTAGAAACCAACTATAAACTAATATCTAGGTGGTACTTAACACCAACACGCTTACATAGAATTTACCCCTCAGTATCCCCTAAATGTTGGAGACTGTGTGATGAACATGCCACGTTATCGCACATATGGTGGCACTGTCCTCTGATTAGACCATTTTGGGAACAAGTAGAACAGCACATATCTAAAAAGCTGAATCATCATATCACTCTAGATCCCCAGATGATACTACTAAACTACCTACCTAATCTTAAATGTCAATACAAGAATTCATTACTCCAAATCCTATTAAATAGTGCGAAAAGGCTAATACCGCGCTTTTGGAAAAAAAGCATGGTCCCAACTTTTCAGCAATGGTTAGACGAGGTACAACATGTTCTCTCTTTAGAGGAGATGTATCATAACTATTATTCCAAAAAGGAACACTTTCTCAATATACTTTTGCTCTGGCAATCAAACTGACTTCTATATTCCTTTACTAAAATTTTTAATAATAAAAACCCATAAGAAGGTATTATCGTAGAAGAAACCCCCCCTTCCCCAAATCTACCTCCCCACTCTTCTTTTCCCCTCTGTACCCCCCTTCTGTTTTATCATACTGTATGTTCTGGGTAATATACTCTGAATATTATTCGATTCCACATGGTTATGCATAGCCCAATGTTATGTTGTTAATTCTAATAGTTTGTTATTTACATACTGAACTAATTTGGATGAGAACTACTTTATTTGTTATTTTGCATTTTGTTCATTATGCTATTTAACTAATAAAAAATTATTGAATTTAAAAAAAAAAGTACTCAGAGCTGCTCCTTATTACAAAGTATATTTATATACCATCTACTGTAGCATATTATGCCATGGCTGTCTGTAGTGTCATAGGCACTTTCCTACACGCCACATGTTATACAAAGATAAATAAGCGACCATGTTCATTAACATTTCTATTGTCTCCCGTCCCCCCCCCACAGTAGTTGACCATAGCTATTTATACTGCTATTGTTTCTATTTTCATCAAATAATTTAAGTATGCTATAATATTGTTATATAGATAAATTACCTGTATAAGCGGTGCTTACCCGCTGACAATTTCCTAATTCCCCCCTTGCTTTTTATGAAGCTCTTGACATTATGACCCTGACTTTAACAATACGAAGCGTTCAAGCACAAATTAGTTCAGAATAAAATGGGTCTATATGGTAGCTACAGTGCTCTTTCAGAGTGCCTTGTTAACATTATGGCCTGGAATAATAGCTACCCATATTATCATATAAAAACACAAAATGAGGTTTTCAGATGTATTTTGGCATTCATTATATATATTTTATTTTTTGCCTGTTATATTGTTATTGCGACAATCATTGCTATGTTTTGAAACATGTATATGCCATAGTTTTTTTGTTGTCATTATGAAAAAAATAATTAAAAAAAAAAATAAAATGCTAAGGACATTACTACTTAACACAACATAGTTACCATGAGTCCCAGAACGCATGTGTTGTTATTATATTTTGTTAGGGTAATCATGCAGGCCATATAGACCTCCCCCGACAGGGTGAGTAACAGGTATTAAAATGCTAAGAACAGTACTACTTAACACAACCTAGTTACCATGGGTCCCAGACCCAGAGCACATGTCTTATTATTATATTTTGTATGGGTAATCATGCAGGCCATATAGACCTCCCCAGATAGGGGGAGTTACAGAGATTAAAGTGCTAAGAATAGTACTACTTAAAACACAACCTAGTTAACATGGGTCCCAGACCGCATGTCTTATTATTATATTTTGTCAGGGTAATCAGGCAGGCCATATAGACCTCCCCCAATAGGGGGGGAATAACAGGGATTAAAGTGCTAAGAAAAGTACTAATTAAAAACAAGCTAGTTACCATGGGTCCAACACCGTGTGTCTTGTTGTTATACTTTGTCAGGGTAATCATGCAGGCCATATAGACCTCCCTTGATAGGGGGAGTAACAGGGATTAAAGTGCTAAGAATAGTACTACTTAACACAACCTAGTTACCATGGGTCCCAGACCAGATGTTTTCTTGTTATACTTTGTCAGGCTAATCATGCAGGCCATACAGAACTCCACCGAAAGGGGGGGTAAGAGGGATTAAAGTGATAAGAAAAGTTTTACTTAACACAACCGAATTACCATGGGTCCCAGACCGCGTTTCTTGTTGTTATACTTTGTCAGGGTAATCATACACGCCATATAGACCTCCACCAATAGGGGGAGTTACAGGGCTGAAAGTGCTAAGAATAGTACTACTTAATACAACCTAGTTACCATGGGTCCAAGACTAGGGATGGGCGAATGTGCAAATTTTCGAATTTCGAATGTAGAACGAATGTTATTACCGAAATTCGAATTCTAAATTCGAATGTCGATAAGAATGAATATTCTTAAAAATTCGAAAATCGAATGTTATTTACAGTTTTCGAATGTCACTTTCGAATTCGAATGTTTATAATTATATCGAATGTCTACATTCGAAATTCGAATTTTTCGAATTCGAATATAAATTCGAATTTTTCGAATTCGAATATAAATTCGAATTTTTCGAATTCGAATATAAATTCGAATTTTTCGAATTCGAATATTGCGTAATTCGAATATTACATTTAAAAGCATTAGAAATACTATTACAATCTAAATTCGAATTTTTCGAATTCGAATACACGTATTGCATAATTCAAATATTACATTTAAAGAAAAAGCATTAGAAATACTATTACAATCTAAATTCGAATTTTTCGAATTCGAATATTGCATAATTCGAATATTACATTTAAAGAAAAAGCATTAGAAATACTATTACAACCTAAATTCGAATTTTTCGAATTCGAATACACGTATTGCATAATTCGAATATTACATTTAAAGAAAAAGCATTAGAAATACTATTACAATCTAAATTCGAATTTTTCGAATTCGAATATTGCATAATTCGAATATTACATTTAAAGAAAAAGCATTAGAAATACTATTACAATCTAAATTCGAATTTTTCGAATTTGAATATTGCATAATTCGAATATTACATTTAAAGAAAAAGCATTAGAAATACTATTACAATCTAAATTAGAATTTTTCGAATTCGAATACACGTATTGCATAATTCGAATATTACATTTAAAGAAAAAGCATTAGAAATTCTATTACAATCTAAATTCGAATTTTTCGAATTCGAATACACGTATTGCATAATTCGAATATTACATTTAAAGAAAAAGCATTAGAAATACTATTACAATCTAAATTCGAATTTTTCGAATTCGAATATTGCATAATTCGAATATTACATTTAAAGAAAAAGCATTAGAAATACTATTACAATCTAAATTCGAATTTTTCGAATTCGAATATTGCATAATTCGAATATTACATTTAAAGAAAAAGCATTAGAAATACTATTACAATCTAAATTCGAATTTTTCGAATTCGAATATTTTCGAATGTAATCGTAAAATTCGAAACCGAATATTCGAAAATCGAATGTTAGAATGTTATGTAAACATTCGAAATTCGATTCGAACGAACGAATGTGTTAAAATTCGTGCCGTTTTTCGAATGTTGCGAAACATTCGCCCATCCCTATCCAAGACCGCATGTTTAATTATTATACTTTGTCAGGGTAATTATATATCTAACAAATCTATCTATTTCTCTTCTATCGATTCTATCTAACTATCAATCTATGTATATCTATCTATCCTATCTATCTATCTATCTTCTGTCCGGACTGTTTTGAGACAGCCACTTGTGTTTTTGACAAATTTGAAGTAGGAGGATAGACCAATCATCTTCTTCCATCTCCCGGTTCCAAAAATGAAGGCCATATAGACCTACCCCGATAGGGGTAGTAACAGGTTGTAGTAAACTGCTAAGAATAGTACTACTTAACACACCACGGGTCACAGACCGCATGTCTTATTGTTATACTCTGTCAGGGAAATTATATATATTTCAAATCTATTTATTTATCTATCAAATCGATTGAACTATCAAAAGTATCTATCAAATGTAGATTGCATCTATTGATCGATGTAATTTGTATCTATAAAATGTATATTACATATTTTGATTGATGTAATTCGTATCTATAAAATGTATATTGCATCTTTGATTCGATAACATTCGTATCTATCAAATGTATATTGCATCTATTGATCAATGTAATTCGTATCTATCAAATGTATATTGCATCTATTGATCTATGTAAATTGTATCGATCATATGTTTATTGCATCTATTGAGCTATGTAATCTATGTATCTATCTATCAAATCTATCTATCTCGTGGTTGTGCAAATGGACTGTTTGCGGTTGATTGCGGTGCGTTACACTTGGAGTTTGCTCTGTCACTGTGAAGCGGCCGTAACCCTTACACTACCTGATAGATATGACATCATAACAGATGTTTTAAAGCACGTTATTGCAAACAATTTGGGAATGTTTGGTGATTTATGCCCTTTATGGGTTAAAAGCAGACTCTGCATAAACTATATAATTTTCCATGGGAGTTTTGCCAGGGATCCCCCTCCAGCATGCCACAGTCCCGGTGTTAGTCCCCTTGAAACAACTTTTCCATCACTATTGTGGCCAGAAAGAGTCCTTGTAGGTTTTAAAGTTTGCCTGCCTATTAAAGTCAATGGCAGTTTGCGCGGTTCGCCGGTTCGTGAACAATACCGGAAGTTCGAGTCCGCCTTTCGCGAACCGAAATTTTTAGGTTTGCGACATCACTAGTGAGCAGATCCAAAAAGTTCTGCATATTACCAAATGGAAAATATACTATTCATACTACAGTAAATATGACTATCTTAAATATAACTATTAAGAATCCTATGTATTTTAAGATAGGTCCTAAGCCTAATTGGCCTTTGATGATAATGAATATGATATAAATATCATACACACATAAAAAAATTATGAATTGATATATCCAAATATGACGCCTTAAAAGAGTATATATAATTTGTCACATCATTTAACCCCTTAATGACAAGTGACGTACCAGGTACGTCCTGCAAAAACTTGCAGTTAGTGACAATGGACGTACCTGGTACGTCACTTGTCTAAGAGAGTGCTGGAAGCGATCGCAATCGCTTCCAGCAGCTCTCAGGGTATTGCAGTGATGCCTCGATATTGAGGCATCCTGCAATACCCTTAGAAAGCATCCGATGCAGAGAGAGCCACTCTGTGGCCCTCTCTGCACCGGTAGCGATGCGGCCGGTTCGTTGGTGGGTGGGAGCGCAACTGGGAGGCGGGTGGGCGGCCCATCGCTACCCGGCATCCGGCTCCTGTTAGTGCAATGTGCACGCCGGGTGCCGGGAGCGTGCGGGGGCGCGCGTGCGCGTGCGCGCGCGGGTGCGCGCGCACGCCCGCGATCACCTACCCACACTGACACCAATGAGTGGGAAGAGGGGGGGAAATATATATATATGAGGATCTGGGAGGGGGAGGGGGTTGGGGTATTGTGGGGGGCTGCTACACTACAGAAAAAAATAAATTAGTAATAAAAAATAATTAAAAACACTTTTTTGGGGGGCAAATTGGGTACTGGCAGACAGCTGCCAGTACCCAAGATGGCGGCAATTAGGTAGGGGAGAGGGTTAGATTGCTGGGGGGGGGGGGATCATGGAGGTTGGGGCTAAGGCAGGAGTCCATCACAGCTAAAACATTTTATTTTTTTTTATTAAAAAAAATAAAAACTCCTTTTATTTAGTACTGGCAGACTTTCTGCCAGTACTTAAGATGGCGGGGACAATTGTGGGGTGGGGGAGGGAAGAGAACTGTTTGGGAGGGATCAGGGGGTGGGATGTGTCAGGTGGGAGGCTGATCTCTACCCTAAAGCTAAAATTAACCCTGCAAGCTCCCTACAAGCTACCTAATTTAACCCCTTAACTGCTGGGCATAATTTACGTGTGGTGCGCAGCAGCATTTAGCGGCCTTCTACTTACCAAAAAGCAACCACAAAGCCATATAAGTCTGCTATTTCTGAACAAAGGGGATCCCAAAGAAGCATTTACAACCATTTGTGCCTTAATTGCAGAAGCTGTTTGTAAATAATTTCAGTGGGAAACCTAAAGTTTGTGACAAAATTTGTGAAAAAGTGAACTTTTTTTTTATTTGATGACATTTGGCGGTGAAATGGTGGCATGAAATATACCAAAATGGGCCTAGATCAATACTTTGGGTTGTCTTCTAAAAAAAAATATATACATGTCAAGGGATATTCAGGTATTCCTGACAGATATCAGGGTTCCAATGTAACTAGCGCTAATTTTGAAAAAAAGTTGTTTGGAAATAGCAAAGTGCTACTTGTATTTATGGCCCTATAACTTGCAAAAAAAGTAAAGAACATGTAAACATTGGGTATTTCTAAACTCAGGACAAAATTTAGAAACTATTTAGCATAGGTGTTTTTTGGTGATTGTAGATGTGTAACAGATTTTGGGGGTCAAAGTTAGAAAAAGTGTGTTTTTTTCAATTTTTTCCTCATATTTTATATTTTTTTTTATAGGAAATTATAAGATATGATGAAAATAATGGTATCCTTAGAAAGTCCATTTAATGGCGAGAAAAACGGTATATAATATGTATGGGTACAGTAAATGAGTAAGAGGAAAATTACAGCTAAACACAAACACTGCAGAAATGTAAAAATAGCCATTGTCATTAAGGGTAAGAAAATTGAAAAATGGTCCGGTCATTAAGGGGTTAAATAAGCAATGTATATAATAAATTATATACATAACATAGGATCTAAATTCTCCATTCTAGTGATAATAGTACCAGACTAAATATAATTGATTAAAGAGTAACTATACCTCTCAAGAATAAAACATAATTGAAAATAATAATCCCCACTAGTCCCAGTGATATGATATAATATCCAGGTGTTAATAGTGTAAATACACTCAAATTCTGATAATAAGCCAAAAAGGCTATATAACTACACAAATGATAAAAAACTGCATAACATTTGTCTCACTAACAGAACAAATATAAATGTTCAGTATATGGCTACATAAATAGTCAAATTATCAAATTTAATCTTATCATACGTCAAAGGCTGCTTGATCCACACATTCATCAAAGCCATCAGGAACTAAAGTGTGTAATTGGTAAATCCAGTAGGTCTCTCTACGACGTAACCTAAGCATAGGGTTATGGCTGTTGCGAGATATTTGTTCAATGGGTAGAATATTGTTTTGAGGCTTCCTTTATGTGCATAAGCACAGTGTCTTGATAGACTGTGTTTTAGAAATTTCCTTTTAATATTATAAGTATGTTCACTCCAACGCTTCTTGATGGTGCGACTAGTGCGCCCTACATACTGCGCCCCACAGGAGCAGTTCACTAAGTATATTACATAGGTAGATTCACAAGAAATCCTCTTAGTGATCTTATATTGTTCTCCTGTCTGGTTGGATGAAAAGGTATTAGTACCGCTTCTAATAACTCTACACATATTACATTTCCATTTCAAACATTTGAAGACCCCATTCTGAGGGGTAAAATTACCCAAAAAGGTTCTATTTAGGCCTAGCCGATGATTGGAACAGATCACTCTATCTCTGACTATTTTACTTGGAGCCAATTTATTTTTCAGGGTAGGTGCCCTTCTGTAAACAATTATTGGCTTAGAGGGGATGTAGTTCTTAAGATGTGGATCATCACAGATGATAGGCCAATGTCTTAGTATAATTTGTTTAATCTCACGATGGTGACTATTAAAACCGGTAACAAATATCGGTGTCTTAAATTGATCCACTAATGGTTGTTTTTTATCCTTCTTTTGATTCTTATCCTGTGATAGATATATATTTCTGTCATCCTGTAGTGCCCTAAGGTATCCTTCTTGGATCAATTCTAGAGGATAACCTTTTTCTAGGAATCTATCCTTCAGGATGAGAGACTGTTCTTTATAACTATTAATTGTACTACAATTATGCCTAATTCGTCTGAACTGCCCATAGGGCACATTTTTCTTCCACCTCATATAGTGGTTACTGTTGAAGTTTAGAAAGCTGTTGCAATCCCCTTTTTTGAAAAAGGTCTCTGACATAATTGTGCCAGTGGCCGAGAAATACAATAGTAGGTCCAAATATTCAATCATATTAGATAGAATATTAGAGGTGAATTCTAGATCGAATTCATTAATATTGAGCGAATTGCTGAATATATTAGCCTCCTCATAGGTGCCCTTAAATAGGAAAAGGAGATTGTCTATGTAACGGCCATAGAACACCAGACCCGCACCCATAGAAGACCCATAAACATGGGTCTCCTCAAATTTGCCCATATTCAAATTGGCAAAACTGGGTGCGAATCTGGTGCCCATGGCCATACCCTTAACCTGGAGATAATATCGGCTCTGATAGAGAAAATAATTGTGATGTAATATAAAATAGATCATTTCACTGATAAATTGTTGCTGTCTAGGTGGCATGTATATGTCAGTTGCAAGATAAGATTGAATGGCTGACAATCCTTTGTCATGTGGAATGTTAGAATAGAGTGTGCTTGCATCACTTGTGATCCACCATAAGTTGTTTTCTGTCTTAGTAATACCCAGATTATTAAGTTTGTTTAAAAGATCCGTAGAGTCTCTAATAAATGAGGGCAAATTGACAACATGCTTCTGTAGAAATGAATCTACATATGCTGATAGATGATCAGTCAGACTATCAGTCCCCGTCACTATCGGGTGTCCGGGAGGGTTAGATGTATTTTTATGTATCTTGGGCAGATGACAGTAGAACGCTACGCTTGTTTTATTTGGATAAAGGTAATCCTTCTCCTTTTTAGACACAATGTCCTCATCAAACCCTTCCATTAGGAGGGAATGGAGCTGTTTTTGGTAAACCAGTGTGAGATGTTTTGCTAGTATCTTATAATAACTATCATCTTTCAGGATCCTATCAGCCTCAAGAATATAGTCAATCTTGTTCTGAAGCACAATGCCACCTACTTTAACCGCTTGGCAGATTATGATGTTCTTATTCATACTCAGAGATCTAAGTGCTTGCCATTCTCCAGGACTCAAATTATGTTTATATTTAGATTTCTTAGATAGTCTTTCAAGATCGTTCAGTACCATCGATTGATAAATACTAATATGAGAGTTCCTCATACGAGGGGGATTGAAGTTAGATCTGGGTCTAAAGTCTGTATGTATGTAGTTATCAGTGAGTTGTTCTAATAAAGTATCGGGTTCAAATTCAATTACACCATCTCTCAAATGTTTATCCATAGAATTCAGAATAATGGGCCTACCATCTGTACCTTTCAGGCGTTTTTCAGCTAAATATTTTTGAAGGGATAATTTTCTGGTAAAACTGTTGATGTCCACAAATAGTTGGAACATATTTGGACTATTAGAGGGACTAAATGATAACCCTCTTCCTAAGACTCTGATCTCTTCATCAGATAACTCATGATCAGACAGATTAAATATTCCCTTTTTAAGTTTTAATAATTTTTCTTTTTTGGCGGTTGACGATTTTCCTCTATTTCCTCGTTTGTGTGTAATCTTTTTTGTCGTGGTGGTCGGGGGGACATAGTCCACCGATCCACTCGATGGTCTGGGCCCATCCCTAAAAAAGAAGTAGTACTATGTTCCTCATTGTAGGAAGTAGAATGATTATCATAAGAGTGATGGTTCTCAAGGTTCAATGGTTGGAATCTATTTGCTGACTCAAAAGATCTATTTGTGGTTTTAGACTGATGTAATTGGTCAGAATTCCTTGATTCATTCTGAGTAGTTCTTTCTTTATTAAAGGATCTGTCCTTATGTGAATCCATACTAGTACTATATGGTCTATCAGTGTGATTTTGAGTTGTCGATCTTTGTGTGTAATTTCCCACATAATTCAAAGGTTTATTGTGTATATTATCTTCATTTTGTTTATACATCCTATTATGTTCATTTGGTCTCATCCAAGAATTATGTTCATTGGATTTAATATACTGGTAATGTTGATGTCTATTTTCATATTGTCTATCATAATTAGAATGTGTATTACCAAAAGAGTGTCTATCAAAATTGGAATGTATATTCCCAAAAGATTGGCGGTGTCTATAATAGCCACCTTTATGTGATTGTTCATGATGACTGTATTCCTTATCAGAATAATGTTGTCTATTATCTCTGACTGTGTTATAGTCTGATTGTGAGGATCTTTGTTGTCTATTCATATGTGGCTCTATATGTCTGTTTTCATAGTCATTAGTCAGTCTTGTATGGAAATTATTGTCTTCTAGGAATATGTCTAGGTGTATTTCTCAGAGTATGGCTAGTCGGAGGATTTTCAGTATTTTTCTTATTATTATTATGACTAAAGGTGTATATCTCACCCCTGGAATAGTCCCCCTCATCTCTCACAAGTTTTTTCTTTTTTTCTTTTAATAATTTCACTTTGATATTCCTCTGCACTGTCATAAGCCGATTTTCTTAATTTCTCAAATTCAGTATGGTAAATATATCTTTCTAGATCTTTCTGTGTTTTATCTATTTCAATACCAACTTCATTATATAGATTCTTACAATGTTTTATCAAGATATCCATGAAGGTGTTAGCACAGACACTGAGGGCATCCTCCCATTCTTTGAGGACATCACTGTTATCTTTAAAGGAACAGCTTTAGGTATCTGTTTTTTTGTTTTATATTTTTGTAGGGTTTCAGAGTCCCACCAGTGTCTGTGCTCAACCTTCAGTAAATTATCTAATTTATTAAACAATGATTGCATAGTTTGGCATTCAGTTGTATTTAAGTTACTATTATTTTTTTCTCCTATTGGATCTTTCAAGAGCAGATAGCATATAAGTATAGATCAACAACCCCTAGATGGACAAAAATTAGAAACACACAACAAGAAGTATTACAAGTAATCCTACTAGATAGGGGGCGCCCTTTAGATCCAATCAGCCAATCAGATTGAGCTTGCATTCTATTGGCTGATCGGAACAGCCAATAGAATGCGAGCTCAATCTGATTGGCTGATTGGATCAGCCAATCGGATTGAACTTGAATCTGACTGGCTGATTCCATCAGCCAATCAGAATTTTCCTACCTTAATTCCGATTGGCTGATAGAATCCTGTCAGCCAATCGGAATGCGAGGGTCGCCATCTTGGATGACGTCCCTTAAAGGAACCTTCATTCTGTTTTAGGACGTCGGAAGAAGAGGATGGATCCACGCCGGAGGTCTTGAAGATGGAGCCGCTCGTCATCGGATGGAAGAAGATTGAAGATGCCGCTTGGATGAAGATGTTTGCCGGTCTGGATCTCCTCTTCTGCCCGGATAGGATGAAGACTTCTGCCTGATGATGGACCTCTTCAGCCGGATCATGGACATCTTCAGCCCCCGTTTGGATCAAGACTTCAGCCGGAGGATGGACGTCTTCAGCCCCTGCTTGGGCTTGGATCAAGACTTCAGCCAGAGGAAGGACGTCTTCAGCCCCCGCTTGGGCTTGGATCAAGATAGCGGGGGCGGCAGATTAGGGGTTAATAAGTGTAAGGTTAGGGGTGTTTAGACTCGGGGTACATGTTAGGGTGTTAGGTGCAGACATAGGAAGTGTTTTCCCATAGGAAACAATGGGGCTGCGTTAGGAGCTGAACGCTGCTTTTTTGCAGGTGTTAGGTTTTTTTTCAGCTCAAACTGCCCCATTGTTTCCTATGGGGGAATCGTGCACGAGCACGTTTTTGAAGCTGGCCACGTCCGTAAGCACCGCTGGTATTGAGAGTTGCAGTGGCGGTAAATTATGCTATACGCTCCCTTTTTGGAGCCTAACGCAGCCCTTCTGTGAACTCATAATACCAGCAGTATTTAAAAGGTGCGGGGGAAAAAAAGCCAGCGTTAGCTACGCGGGTCTATACCGACAAAACTCTAAATCTAGCCGTTAGTTCCAGAGGCTACACTCGAATGCAAGTGCTAACTAGGGTGCCACTTGTAATCTAGCCGATTATAGGAATCGGACATGCACTGTGTGCAATACAGTCAGCCACTGAGAAATTATCACCATTAATTATTGCGGTTATATATTTTACACCCAAATGAAAAGGAATGCTAGAAATATATATTTGTTAACAATAGAAAAAATATACAGTAATGTGCCCTTGCAGCAAGAAAAGAAAACTATTTCTGCACACAAAAGATTAGACTAAAGGCTGTGACACACTGTAAGCGGAGCGGTGCGCAGCGTGTAGATGCAGCTGTGCGCACTCAGTGTGTCTTGCCTTTTCATCTCTGAGCACTCTGCTGCGTCAGGTCGCGTAGCTGAGCGCTCAGAGATGAAATAATTGAACTTCAGAAGCGATGCGATGCGGTGCGAAGCAGCTGCTTAGCCTCGCGTCCCGCATCGCTTGCAGCGTGTCACAGCCTTAAGAGTGGTGAGCTATCTGCTGCAAGTGAGCGATGAGGGGTATAGCATGGCTCTTCAGTTACACTCATAATAACACTGTCTAATAAAACAAATATTGCATACAAAACTTATGTGTTCAAAGATATGAGGTCTCAGGTGTTAAAAAAGGCTGCAAATGGCTTTAACATAGAGATACATTTATATGCATGTTTAAAAAAAAGTATATATATATTTATATTTATGTATAGGTATATTTATGTGTACATATGTATTTATGTATAAATATGTGTATATATATATGTATTTACAAACATATATATACAAATAAACACATCAATTCAGATGTTTATATATATATATATATAACAGAGATGGTGGATGGAAAAAATTGCGATATTTAAGTATAACAAGTGTAGATAATTAGTATTGGGAATACTCAAGTACTAACTCTCAATAAAAATTGAGAATAAGACTATTTAACATTGGTGCAGACCCTTTAAATTTTATATACATCTAATAGAAAGAAGAGAAATGGCACATGGTAGTTTCATTTAAAAGACAGGGAATTCAGCACTCTTTTACAAAATACACAGACACTTGTTTGGATAAAGTATCAACATTTATGTAGTTAATTGCACGCCCACCCACCTAAGGGTCTGAGCTAACACACAGCACAAAAATAATTAATAAAAAGGTGTCAAAAATATACCATAAACTCAAACATAAGATAGACAAAAGTAAATGTAAAACCTCATGTGAAAAACATTCAAACACCAAAAAAAAACAAAAGGACCGGCCCTTATGACAATCCAGACTATACAGTGTTAAAACAGCAAAAGCTGTTAAAAAGTAGGTACCCGGTGTAGAAACTGCAAGTGGGAATAATGATTCTCAAGAAAAGATTCAGACCATATAGGTTTTAGTGAAAACTGAACTCACTTGTAACGTGATTACCAAATCCCACTTGCCATATCATACCTAGATAGATACTTCTATAGCAACAGGTTATACGGAACTAGAACGTATACATCTTAAATTTTATGCATGCATATAAATTTGCAAGAGCGGATAAATCACACAGCATTACTTATTAATTATAGTAACATTGTTAGAGCAAAGTACAAGCTCTTCTGTGAGCAGGTGAAGCGTGTTATAAAGCAGTCTGTAGTTAGTATGCACATATGCAGATAGCAGCTGTATTTGTTATAGAAGCTGAAAAGCAAACAAGTATTGGGGCAGTTGATATTCATGAAATCAAGCAAGAAAGCTTCAAAGCTGATGTAGATAGCAAGCAATATTAGTGAAAGTTAGTCAGCCAATCTTACGGATTGATTCAGACAGTCAACACAGCCTCCATAGGCAGCGAGTGAGAAAACAGTGCAGAGTTGTTTAACAAGAAAAGTGCAGGAGGATACTAAGTTGTAATATAGTATCCCTCTGTCAACTACACTTATCCTGAAGTTTTGCACACGTGCTTTAACACACCAAACAGGTTCTTCCTTGCAAGCACTAACTTCACTTTTGCTTATGCATAGCTCATATGTTTGTAGCCATATAACACTTCAAAACAGCATACAATATTACCACACTTCAGTATTGCTAAGTCTGCTGTTTATATTTTCTCCATTTCATCTTATGAAGATTTTCTTTGAGGTTATCCGCTCGATAGCAAAGCCGTTCCGTTGTAGGACAAACACCGACAGCATGGATGTCACGTGAGCCAATCAACAACTAGCCAACACGTGTTTCACCCCCTCATCATTTGGCTTTATAGCCAAAATTAAACACGCCCTCAGTTATAGGTGAAATAACAGCAAGTGTTATTCTTAACAAACCACACACAATTCTTATATATATATAGATGCAACTAAAGTGTTTATAATGAAATATAACTTATAGTATATTTACAAAGTTGAATAAGTAAAGATAGACAATCCTTTATATTTAATATGGTACTTATGATATCAGGGCGAGTTTTGAATTCTTTCTAAGTGGATTTTATAGCTATAAAAAAAACTTGCCATTTCTAGCTTTTCATTCATACCTCCCAAACCTATGGTAGATAGATCATAAATCCACTTGCATTCTTTTTGCATTAGTGTCTTGCCATTGTTACCCCCTCTACCATTGGTAATGCCTTTGTCGATACCAGTCACTCTCATGCAATCTGGGACACTATTGTGACAAGTTTCAAAGTGTCTGGCTACACTGCTAGTTTGAACTTTGTGTTTTATATCATCTCTATGTTCTAGGATTCTGTCTTTCAGAATCCTTTTGGTTTTACCAACATAGAAGCTGGGGCATGAGCAATATAGAAGATAAACAACACCTTCTGTGTTGCAGTTAAAAAAGTACTTTAACTTAAATGTTTTGTCATTATTGGCTGAAAAGACCTTGGTCTGCAACATAAATTTGCAGGCCACACATCTTTTACAAGGATAATTCCCTACCAATTTTTGTCTGGACAGCCAGTTTTTTTGGGGTGTGACAAACCTACTCTTAACTAGTTTGTCTTTAAAGTTTGGGACTTTTCTTGCTTTCAACATCGGAAATTCTCCCACTTCTCTAGCCATATTTTCATCCCCTAGGAGAATACTCCAATTTTTCTTAAGTATGTTCTTAATGCTGTCCCAATGACAGTTAAATTTAGTAATCAATCTGATGTTGTTATCTTTTTCCCTTTCTTTTGTGAGCAGTAGGTCACTTCTTTCCACTTTTTTGCTATATTTTTAGCATGTGAAACTATCCTCTTAGAATACCCTCTTGCTCTGAACCTCATTTCCATCTGGGTAGCATGCTCATCGTATTTTGTCAAGGATGAGCAGTTCCTACGCAGACGCAAAAACTGACCCATGGGAATGCCTCTTATTAGGTGATTGGGATGATGGCTGTGAGCCTCTAGAAGACTATTGGTAGCAGTCTCTTTTCTGAAATTTTCTGTTACCAATACATCTTTGTCCACATGTATATGGACATCCAGAAAGGAAAGATCAGTTTTGCTGAAATTTAGTGTCAAAGTGATATTTTTATCATTGACATTTAGTTCAGACACAAAATTCTTGAGGTCTTTTTCAGTGCCTTCCCAGATTAAGAGGATGTAATCCACATAACGCAGCCACAGGTGTATATGCTCGTTAAAATCTAATTTCTGGAAGACATCCTCCATTTCCCAAAGACCTAAGTGGAGACAGGCATAGGTGGGGGCACAAGTGTCCCCCATAGCTGTCCCTCTGATCTGTTTATAGATCTTGTTGTCAAAACTGAAAACATTGTTGTCCAATTCAAATTGTAATAGTTTGACAACAAAATTTGTATGGTCAGTATATCCCACTCCTCTTGTATCTAGGAAGTGTTGTACTGAATTTAGACCTATTTTATGGGGGATAGAAGAGTAAAGTCCCTCCACATCAAGAGAGACTAGTAAGGCTTCCACCATCTATCAAATTAAACAGTTTATCAACTGCAAAACTGAGAATGTAATTTATCTATTGTCCTGTAGCTGTCCGACCTACTATGTAGGAAAAACAAGACGAATGTTGAAAGATAGGGTCTCTGAACACAGAGACGACATCAAGGCAGCAGAAGAGGGTGAAATAAGAAGTGGAGTGGCACTCCACTTCATGAAATCTCATAAATGCAATCCCTTAGATTTAAGGGTAATAGGCATTGAATCATGCTCCCTCTTTGGTAGAGGGGGCGATATTGATAACGTACTTCTCAAGAAGGAAACTGAATGGATGTACAAGTTACAGACTGTAATGCCTAAAGGGCTTAATGAGAAATTTGAATTTGCTTCATTTCTCAAATAAGGTTCCCTACTTGACATCCCTTAATAATTATACCTAATATTTTCCATACTTCCGATTATATATATACTCACTATTATGATTTTTAACTGTACTCAATCCTATGTAACAAATTTACCATTATTTCTAAAACTAAACAAAAAAATAAAAAATAAAAAATGAAATTTTGTAACTACACAGAAGTATTTCTATGCACCCTAATGATGTTTCCTAATGAAAACAAAAAAGCAAAATTTTTGTTCCCATATTAGATACACATGAACCAATCTTTAGACTTTCTATATATACAGAGATCCTTTCTGTTGATATTTAGTCTGAAGGCCTTGATTGATTAATGTTCGGTACATTGTGTAAGTATCTTTTGAAAAGATACTAGATCATTGGATCTTAACACTGCTATTTTGTAAATATGACCTATTTCAGTTTACTAAGAAATTGATTCACTGTATATATATATATATCACTTTTTCCTCTACTTTAAACAAAAAAGAGGGCTGCGGCTCACCTAAGGATTCCTATTGGCTATTACTACTGTCCGCATCCACCTATGAGCCGAAAGAAGGCTGTTCTTAACACGGTTGCCTTTAGAATCGGCATCCGCTTTTGCCCTGAGGAAACCCCTATGACTACTGACAGTCACGTGGGGGGTGAAACGCGCGTCGGCAGTGACGTGAGGAGCGGAGGTGGACGTGTCTGTTGGACAGATCGCTGTTAGCGTCCACGCTGTTTAAAATCCTGGATCACGGAGAAATGAAGCAAGTTTATCCAGTTTACACTGAAACAACACTGGGATATTTAACCACCTAAAGCAGAAGATACGGTTGTATTATAAGTATAAAGTTTTAACTTTGACACACCAATCCGCAACTCTTTACTATACCGGAAGGTCTTGGATGCACTGTGTATAAACACGGATTTACTTTGCAGGACAATTTGAATTTTGGAAACTGAAATTCTGTCTATGGTTGTCAAATATACACTGCTTTATTACTTTAATTGTATCAAACCGTCTTATGTATTTGCTATCTTACTGTGACAGATAACACTAAAAGGCTTTGGGGGAGCATTAACATAGATCCAGGGAAACTAACATTCATGACACCTGTTACCTTTCTAATATTGGTGGTGCCCGCTGAATACTGGAGTTGTTAATCCTCTTCCCCATAGCCTCTCCTTGCTATTTGATAGCCTGAATAAACGCAACCATTGTCAACATACCATGAATTATATGGAAAATTCAATCAGCCTGTAAAATTAGGTTATACGCACATAGATCCAGATTCACTATAACAAGACGCCTGATACCTTTAATTATACTGGTGGTGTCCGCTGTTACTGGAGTTGTGGTATTACCCTTTACAGTGAAAAAAGTCTTTATTTTCTTTGATTGAAATTAACCTATTATTGACTGGCTGTTTAAGTATTGTGCATAATACTGGGAGACATTCCCACACACATAGATGTATTGCTAATGTGATTTTGTGTATACTCTTGCAGGCTACTCTACTGACATAGATCCTCATGGTTCACTATGGTGGCAGTTTTTACGTTTTGCTCGTAACCACCCACTAGTGGAGGTGTTGTCAGTTCAGCTAGCTCACAGTTGGAATATTTACTATGCTGCTTCATGTGATTCCCATTTAATAAAATTGTACAGCTAAATCTGTGCTTAGACATTTCCTAACCAACGCTTCTCTGTTTATTGGTTCATGAGTTCTAATCATACTTTACTTTGTTTATCAGAGATACTCTTGAGATGGCCTACAGGTGAATGGTAAATGGGGGCAGTATCCACTTACCGCTATTAAGCGGAGCTGGACAATTGTTTCAGCGGTTCATTATTATTAAAAAGATGTGCTGAAATCCCTGTCTATATAGGTAGTAACCTTATTGCGGTTACTATGGAATCTCTCTTATAAAGCATTAATATATAATTACTTTAAGGGTCTGCACACCATCATTTTTTCCTTCATAAAAGGTTTTCTCACCTGGGCGTTGCCTTTCAGCCTAAGGTAAAGATACAAACTTTAGGCCTTACCAGCCTCCCTATCCCATCTATATTTAGACTAGTAAGGCTCCTTTTGGTATGGTTATACCATCAATTTTTCTTAGAAGATCAGATATATCAATGACATATGAGGGCATGGTTTCAAGGAAAAGTTTGAGAAAGTAATCAATGTAGTTGCCTAGGTTTTCTGCCAGCCTTCCTATCCCTGAAATAATAGGGTGGCCTGGGGGATTTGTAAAATTTTTGTGAATTTTAGGGGTGCAGTAGAAAACGGGCATAATTGGATGGTCTGTATAGAGGTATTTAAACTCAGCCACACTGATCAAGCCAGTTGATTTAGCATCATTTAGAAATTAGAACAAGGCTATTTTCAAGGATGGAATAGGGTTCTCTTGGAGACGTTCATGTTGGTTTTTATCCAATAGTTGTCTTTTAGCCTCTAGGACATAGCAATTTGCATCCCAGAGAACCACATTCCTGCCTTTGTCCGCAGACTTGATCACAATATTATCTGCATATATTAGTTCATTTAATGCTTTTCTCTCTGCTTTAGTAAGATTGTCATAAGTAATGCCTGTTAATGTAAGATTTGTAACTTCTCTTTCTACTTGCTTCACAAAAAGATTGACAGAGGGAATTGAGGCTAATTGTGGCATATAGTTTGATTTTGGTCTGAGATTAGATCTCACTTGATGTTGTATTGTTGGATTAGGGTATTCAGTTTCGAGGGCTTGAGTTTGGTCCTTTAGGAGTTCCTCTAGATCTGCAATAGCCAATCTGTCATCCCTATTTAATGATAGGTCTTCCACAATTGTCTTGCCCTTTCCTTTAAACATTTGGGAGAGAACAATACATCTGGCAAAATAATGCAAGTCTTTAATAAATTCAAATTTGTCCAAACCATTGGTTGGACAAAAGGACAAGCCTTTTTTTAAAACACTCATATGTGCCTGAGTCAATTTGAAGGATGACAAGTTGACCACTGCAGATCATTGCAGACCACTGCAGATATGGCGAGTAGGTTTGTCACACCCCAAAAAAACTGACTGTCCAGACAAAAATTGGTAGGGAATTATCCTTGTAAAAGATGTGTGGCCTGCAAATTTATGTTGCAGACCAAGGTCTTTTCAGCCAATAATGACAAAACATATAAGTTAAAGTACTTTTTTTAACTGCAACACAGAAGGTGTTGTTTATCTTCTATCTTACTAATGCCCCAGCTTCTATGTTGGTAAAACCAAAAGGATTCTGAAAGACAGAATCCTAGAACATAGAGATGATATAAAACACAAAGTTCAAACTAGCAGTGTAGCCAGACACTTTGAAACTTGTCACAATAGTGTCCCAGATTGCATGAGAGTGACTGGTATCGACAAAGGCATTACCAATGGTAGAGGGGGTAACAATGACAAGACACTAATGCAAAAAGAATGAAAGTGGATTTATGATCTATCTACCATAGGTTTGGGAGGTATGAATGAAAAGCTAGAAATGGTGAGTTTTTTATAACTGAGGGCGTGTTTAAATTTGGCTATAAAGCCTGTAAATTGATGTTCACTAACTAAGCCCTGAGGAAGCCCCGTCTCCCTGATGACGAGGGGGTGAAACACATGTTGGTTAGTTGTTGATTGGCTCACGTGACATCCATGCTGTCGGTGTTTGTCCTACAACGGAAAGGAACGGCTTTGCTATCGAGCGGATAACCTCAAAGAAAATCTTCATAAGATGAAATGGAGAAAATATAAACAGCAGACTGAGCAATGTATGTCTTCAAAGAAACGCCAGTTAAGGATCAAGGACGTACATAGCACGTCCTCAGTGAAACAGAGCACTAGAAGTGATCGTGATCGCTTTCAGCTGCTCTCATGGTATTGCAGTAAAGCCTCGATATTAAGGCCTCGTGCAATACCCTTGCAATCTGTGGCCCTCTCTGCATCGGTCAGTGATGGTGCCGATCTTTGGTGGTGTGGGAGGGCAGCCCATCGCTGAAGGAGGTGGTAGGAGGGCAGGAGGAGATTTGTGAAGGGGACGTGAAGCGGGGCAGGAGCGGGTGGGACTGCTACCCCATGTTACATCCTTTCTATGAGTGGGAAGGAGGGAGGAGGGAGGTGGGGGAAGGAGGGAGAGGGGGATTCTATGTGGGATCCGTTTCTGGAAAATGGTCTGGGAGGGGAGTATGATTAGGAAGGGGGGCCACTACACTATGAAATAAATATAATCTTTTTATATATTTTTAAAAATGTTAATAATTTAGAGCAAACTGGGTACTGGCAGACAGGGTGGGGGAGGGAAGAGAGCTGTTTGAGAGGAGTCAGGGAGGGATCAGGGGGTGGGATGTGTCCGGTGGGAGGCTGATCTCTACACTAAGCTAAAATTAACCCTTTAAGCTACCTAATTAACCCCTTCATTGCTGGACATAATACAAGTGTGGTGCACAGCGGAATTTAGCGGCCTATTAATTACCAAGAAGCAATGCCAAAGCCATATATGTCTGCTATTTCTGAACAAAGGGGATCCCAGAGAATCATTTACAACCATTTCTGCCATAATTGCACAAACTGTTTGTTAATAATTTCAGTGAGAAACCAAAAATTTAGAAAACGTTAATGATTTTTTTGTTTGAAAACATTTGGTAGTGAAATGGTGAAGTGAAAAATATCAAAATGGGCCTAGATCAATACACTGGGTTGTCTACATATATATATAAAAGAGGTAAATGCACTCGCAGGACTTTCACAAAACTTTTTTATTGGAACATTTTTGGGGTTCACAACCCCTTCATCAGCATGTAGATATAACTGAGATAATGAAAAAAAAAAAAAAAAATCCCTCCTTGGGAGTTTTTCGGTGGTTGTAGATGTGTAAGAGATTTTGGGGGTCAAAGTTAGAGAAAGTGTGTTTTGTTAAATGTTTTCATCATATTTAATACATTTTGTTATAGTTAATTGATATGATAAAAATTATGGTATCTTTAGAAAGTTCATTTATTGGTGAAAAAAATTGTATATAATATGTGTGGGTACATTAAATGAATAAGAAGAAAATTACAGCTAAACACAAACACCACAGAAATATAAAAATAGCCCTGGTCACTAAGGGGTTAATGCATTAGTGATATTCAAAGTTTGTCTTTTTGTGCTCGTTGGATTATTACTTGTGCAAAAATCTATTACTTTCAACTTGTAATAGAGTGCGCAAAACGCTTACTTCTAGCAAAGTTAACGCATGAGCGGGAGTGTTACATTTTGCTCCACTTGTAATCTAGCCCAAAAGGTTAAATGGTTTTTAGCAAGGTATTAGGCTTATCGTCTGTGTCCGATGACGCTTAAATACATGATGCATTCCATAGATAATAATAGAGACAGAAAAGTGCAAAATCCCACAATGTTTTCAATGAAGCCGCAAACAGGTAAAACACTCTCTGAATCCGTTGATAAAGTCTCAAACATTACAGCGTACTGAACTAGGTGTAAAAGGAAAAATGAACATGGGTCGCTCCTGCTAATTGGTGTCTAAATGTAGACTAAAAACAGCAAGCGCTACTAAGGTTGCTGAACCAAAAATGGGCCGGCTCCTAATCTTACATTCCTGCTTTTTCAAATAAAGATACAAAAACAATGAAGAAAAATTGATAATAGGAGTAAATTCTAAAGTTACTTAAAATTGCCTTCTCTATCTGAATCATGAAAGTTTAATTTTGACTAGACTATCCCTTTAAGTGGTTTTTGAGGGTGGAACATACCTGAGAAAATTGTATCAAAAGCCAATTGTTCATATTCAGGGATATTTCACTAGCAGTTTGCCCAAAAACAAAGTAAAATAAAAATCATGAAGACATCTTATAGGGTTCCCAGGTATTTGAAAAAAAATGCAAATTGAATACAGCACCCACTACTCACAGGAGAGCGGAGAAGGCTTACCAAGCCCAAATAAATCCAAATAGAAAAGTAGTCTCCAGCTGTGGTGAGTAAAATAACCTTTATTTTGCATACAGGGACCAGTAAAGCAACGTTTTGGGCTAACACTAAGCCCTTTCTCAAGCTTGACATTTAATGAGTAAAACAATGTTTAAATAGCCATAATGGCGCCAAGTGATTGTGATAATTGCGTTAATATCGCCATCTAGTGGTGAAAAGTACATACTACATGTATAAAAAAATCTATCTACCACTGTTACCAATATATGTGCTACAAAATTTAACAATGTATATACTAAACTATACAGTGCCTAACAATTCTATACAGATGATAAAATGTGAAATTATAAAATTACAAACATAATATAATATAATTATTAATTATATAAATTCAGTGTAAAAAAATATATTCTGCAAGAAATAATATTCATAAATACTCATTATGTTATAAATTTCATCTATAAAGATTCCATCCATAAAAACACAATCAATACATTTCTTAAAAATTAGTATGTGTAAGAAAATCCTAAATATAAATTCCCACATACACCAATATGTCAAAAATAAAAATTAAACAACTTAATAAAAATTCAGTATATTAAATGGTTAATTTCAAATGTATTCATAGTAATAATTAATTAATAGACATTGAGACATAACCCATAAAAATCAATAATAAAAAAGAAAGAAAAAACAAAAAACAAAATCTTAAACACATAGGTAAAGTAGATTAAAAAAGCCCTCAGAAAATGTATCAAATTTGAAGTTTTAAATTTTAAACGTTGTCCAATTGCATTTTCTATGAAGACCTTTAGGCCACAGAGTTTTTAATTTGTTAATCCAAAAGGCTTCCCTTTTTTTTAGAAGAGCGTCCCTATCTCCACCTCTTCTGGGCATACGAATTTGTTCAATGATTTGAAAATGAAGTTGGCTGATATTGTGCCCAGCTTGCAAAAAATGTGAGGAAACCAGAGCATCCTTACCACACCTGATATTTGACTTGTGCTCAGATCCTCTCACGTGCCTCTCTAGTCGATTGTCCAATGTATAATAAAGAACATGGACACTTGATGGCATAAATAATAAACTCTGATCTACAAGTCAAATATTCCCTATTTATGTATTTTTTACCTGTATAAGGATGAAAAATTCTATCGCCTTTAACCATCGAATTGCAATTGATACATGAGAGACAAGGAATACACCCTGTGCGTCGCCTCCCGGTTATAGTTCTCTGAGTACATTTACTACTACCAACATCTGCTCTTACTAACTGATCTTTTATGTTAGGACTTCTTTTGTAGGCTGGCATAGGTAACTCTGAAAATACTTTAATGTTGGGATGGCACTTTTGTAAAATATGCCAATATTTTCGTATAATTTTGTTTATTTGACTACTCCTAGTGTTATATTGTGACACGAAAATCAACCTCTCTCTTTTGTTATTTTCTTCTTTTACTGTATTGGGCACAGGACTATTGGATCTTAAAATAATGTTTTGTTTCTCCTTATGTACAAGATCAACAGGATAACCCCTTTGTATAATTTCTCTGACATTTGTTCCAACCGTGTCATTTTTAAATCAGTGTCACACACAAACGATCTACTCGCAATAACTGACTTTTAGGTATAGCTTTAAAGGTAGAAGGTGGATGAAAGCTGTTAAATAACAAGTGTTATTTTTATCAGTAGGTTTAGAATAAATATCAGCCCTCAAACCATGTTCACCTTTATAGATACGTGTGTCCAAAAATTGAATAGATTGTTCATTCCATGTCAAACTAAATTTAATACCATTAACTGATCTGTTAAGGTCATCAATAAACACAAATAGGGATCCAATGTCGCCATGCCATATGCCAAACACATCGTCAATGAACCGCCACCACGTGGCTCCAAATTTCTTTAACAATAAATGTTCATATACAAATAACTCTTCAAAATTGTTCATGAAGATGTTGGCATAGGTTGGGGCGACATTGGATCCCATGGCAGAACCTTTTTTCTGAAAGAAAAATTCATCCTTAAAAAGGAAGTAATTCATGTAAAGTATAACCTCCATCAATTTTAGGAAAAATTATATTTGAGCCAAATTGTACTTATTATCACACCTTAGAACTTTAGCTACTGACTCAATCCCACTTGTGTGCTTAATAGAAGTGTACAGGCATGATACATCAAGTGTGAATAAAATTATTTTGTTACTTTGTAAATCGAGCTGCTCAAATTTTTTCAAAAAATCATAAGTATCTTGAATATAAGATGAAGATTTAACCACACAAGGTTGAAACATTCTGTCCAAAAAAACAGAAATATTAATGAAAATAGACCCTGAACCTGCCACTATGGGTCTACCCGGTGGTTTAAGTTCATTTTTATGAATTTTCGGCAAACAATATATGACCGGTCTTACAGGATGTTTAAAAAAATTCATTCAGGTCATTTGAGATTAATCCATTTTTCACAGCCTGGCACAAAATACTAGCAATTTCATTCTGGATCTTATGTGTGGGATCGTATCCTATCACAGTATAGACTGTAGTATCGCTAAGTTGTTGTTCTATTTCAGATACATAAGCCTCCTGATTCATTACCACTAAGGCACCGCCCTTGTCAGCCGTCTTTATAGTCAATCCCTTTCTTTATTTAAGGGTACTCAAAGAGGCAGAGTCCTTTGAGTACCCTTAAATCAAGAAAGGGATTGATTGTCTGACAGCAGGAGCGAGCTGCACTTAGTCTTATGGCGCGGTCGGGCCGGGCTGTGACTATACAGCTGGCCCGATGCGCTGTGTGAATATAACAGACCCGCTCAGCAGAGTACAGAGAGCGGGTCTGTAAAACAGTGTTTTTTTAAAAAAATTAAAAGGGTTCATTAGGTTTTATAAAGTTTGGCTACTATAATGTTATATAATTCTGCACTATGTGCAGAATTATATAACATTATTTTTAAGGTTTACTGTCCCTTTAAAATTTGATAAATTTTCTGAGGGCTTTTTTTATCTACTTTACCTATGTGTTTAAGATTTAGTTTTTTCTTTTTTCTTTCTTTTTTTATTATTCATTTTTATGGGTTATGTCTCAATGTCTATTAATGAATTATTACTATGTATGAATTTGAAACTAACCCTTTAATATACTGAATTTTTATTAAGTTGTTTTATTTTTATTTTTGACATATTGGTGTATGTGGGAATTTATATTTAGGATTTTCTTACACATACTAATTTTTAAGAAATGTATTGATTGTGTTTTTATGGATGGAATCTTTATAGATGAAATTTATAACATAATGAGTATTATGAATCTTATTTCTTGTAGAATATATTTTTTTACACTGAATTTATATAATTAATATTTATATTATATTATGTTTGTAATTTTATAATTTCACATTTTATCATCTGTATAGAATTGTTAGGCACTGTATAGTTTAGTATATACATTGTTAAATTTTGTAGCACATAATTTGTAACAAATAGTTGTAGTTTTTTTTTTATATATGTAGTATGTACTTTTCACCACTAGATGGCGATATTAACACAATTATCACAATCACTTGTCGACATTATGGCTATTTAAACACTGTTTTACTCATTAAAGGGACATTAAACACTTTGAGATGGTAATATAAAATGATAAATTGTATATAATAAAACAAATCTGCAATATATTTTCATTATTTATTTTGTCCTCTTTGCCTGTAATTCCATTCTGAAATTGTGAGCTTTTCAGTTCCTGTTAGACATGGAAGTGCAGAACACTGTTAAATCCAGCACAACCATTGTCTGCACACTCTAGTGACCTATTTATAACTGACCCTAATTGGCCACAGCAGAGAAGGTAACACAAGTTACAACATGGCAGCTCCCAGTGTTTTATAGACACTAAAACGTTGCACTTATTTTGTCACTTTTTAAACAACTAATGAAACTTTAAAAATACATCTACATGTTAGTCAGGGACTAATCTTTTCTTTGAATGCATCATTCTATCTAGCAAGTATTTAGTGTTTAATGTCCCTTTAAATGTCAAGCTTGAGAAAGGGCTTAGTGTTCGCCAGAAACGTTGCTTTACTTTAATGCAAAATAAAGGTTCTTTTACTCATCACAGCTGGAGACTACTTTTCCTAGGTATTTGTCATGATGCATTTATCCTGAGGAATTCTGCTGTGTGGAGACTTATTGAGTCAAATCAATTGCCTGAAGGACATCTCCTAGGTAAGTGTATCAGAAAGTATTAGGCTGTATTATGTGTACAATGTTCAGGCCTAGTGTCCATTGAGTTGTCTAATGTTTGTAACTGGTTTAAAATTAAAAAAAAAAATATCTGTATTAAAGTGAATGAGTTTTTTCATGAAACCAACAGTTTACACTCTGTAAAAACTTAATAGTAGCTAGGCCTTATGGTAAACATCTCAGGAGTTGATGGGATATGTATCTTTATTGAAAGCTATGTGGTGATATCTGTGAATTTATTTTCAAAGGGACAGTCTAGTCAAAATGTATCTTTCCTGATTCAGATAGGGTATGCAATTTCTATCCAACTTTCCAATTTAAATATATCATCAAACTTGCTTTGATCCCTTGGTATTCTTTGTTGAAAGCTAAACCTCAGTAGGCTGATATGCTAATTTCTAAGCCCCTGTACTCATGCCCGTGGAGTTAACACTGATTTTCTAAAAAGCAACTCTGTCAAAAGAAGTGAAATAAGGGGGCAGTTTGCAGAGAAGAAACAAGATAATCACAGAAGTAAAACGTATATTAACTCCTTAACGACCAAGGAGGCACAATCTCTGGGGTTTCAAGCACTGGAAGCGATCATGATCACTTCCAGTTGCTTACAGGGTATTGCAGCAATGACTCGATATTGAGGCATCTTGCAATACCCTTTTTTTAAGCAACCAATGCAGAGAGAGAAACTCTGTGGCCCTCTCTGCAACGGCCAGCGATCCTGCCGATCGTTGGTGGTGTGGGAGGGATAGCAGGGAGGTGGATGGGTGGCCCATCGCTGGAGCAGTTCCGTTTTCAGTTAAAGAGAAGTCCGGGGTGGCGAGCGCGCCCGAGGGGGCTGGAGTGGGTGGGACCGCTACACTATGGACATTTTTTTTGTGAAAGTGAAGGAGGGAGAGGGGGGTTCTAAGTGTTGGGAAAGGGATCTGGGAGGGGGAGTGGGTAGGGTATTAAGGGGGGGGGGCAGCTAAACTTCAAAAAAATGGGATTTTTATTTATAAAAAAAAATATTCTTTTATTTTAGTACTGGCAGACTTTCTGCCAGTACTTAAGATGGCGGTGACAATTGTGAGGTGGGGGAGGCAAGAGAGCTGTTTGAGGGGAGTCAGGCAGGGATCAGGGGGTGGAATGTGTCAGGTGGGAGGCTGACCTCTACACTAAAGCTAAAATTAACCCTACAAGCTACCTAATTAACCCCTTCACTGCTGGGCATAATACTAGTGTGGTGCACAGCGGCATTTAGCGGCCTTCTAATTACCAAAAAGCAATGCCAAAGCCATATATGTCTGCTATTTCTGAAAAATCGAGATCCCAGAGAAGCATTTACAACCATTTTGCCATAATTACACAAGCTGTTTGTAAATAATTTCAGTAAGAAACCTAAAATTTGTGTAAAAGTGAACACATTTTTTTATTTGATCGCATTTGGTGGTGAAATGGTGGCATGAAATATATCAAAATGGGTCTAGATCAATACTTTGGGTTGTCTACTAAAAATATATATACATGTAAAGGGATATTCAGGGATTCCTGACAGATATCAGTGTTCCAATGTAACTAGCGCTAATTTTGAAAAAAAAAATGGTTTGGAAATAGCAAAAAGCTACTTGTATTTATAGCCCTATAACTTGCAAAAAAAGCAAAGAACATGTTAACATTGGGTATTTCTAAATTCAAGACAAAATTTAGAAACTATTTCGCTTGGGAGTTTTTCGGTGGCTGTAGATGTGTAAGAGATTTTGGGGGTCAAAGTTAGAGAAAGTGTTTTTTTAATTTTTTCATAAAATTTTATATTTTTTTATAGTAAGTTATATGATATAATGAAAATAATAGTAATAATGGTGAGAAAAACGGTATATAATGTGTGGGTACAGTAAATTAGTAAGAGGAAAATTACAGCTAAACACAAACACTGCAGAAATGTAAAAACAGCCCTGGTCCTTAAAGGTAAGAAAACTGAAAAATGATCTGGTCACTAAGGGGTTAATATGACTGTGTTGGTTATGCAAAACTGAGAAATTGGTAATAAAGGGGTTATCTATCTTTTTAAAAATAATAATTCTGGAGTAGACTGTCCCTTTAAGGTGATTTTGCATACCCACTTCAAACGGGGCTTTTGACGCTTTTCAAAAAGAACCATGTTTTTGGGCCTACCAATTTACATCTAGATTACAAGTGTTTCGCTATTGTTAAAGTTCAAAGTAAATGGGTGCATTTGAGGACAAATGTTGTCAGGTTAGCATTTGATAGGGCTATTAGATTAGATGAAATTCTTTTTTATTTTTGATACTGTGTTTTTTTTTGTAACTTAGTAATTTTTAGTAGATTTAAATAATTTGAGTAGGGTTAGGGTTTTTTAATATGTAATATAGTTAATTTTACTGGTAGTTTAATGTAATTTTAGTATAATAGTTAGGGTAGGTTAAGTAATAGTTTAATATAGTTTAATTTAATTCAAAAGGTAAGTTTCAATTTATTATAAGATAGAGATGTTGTTATTTTAATATAAAGTTAGCAGGTTGTTAGGTTTAGGGGTTAATAGCCTAATTTAGTTTATGGTGATGTGGGGGGCTGGCGGTTTAGGGGTTAATAGGTTTAGTTAGTGGTAGTGATCTGGGAGGCCAGGAGTTAAGGGGTTAATACTTTAATTTAGTTGCTGTGGGGTCCGGGAGAGGCGGATTAGGGGTTAATACATTTATTTAGTTGCGGTGAGGTCCCGGAGCAGCAGAATAGGGGTTAATACTTTTATTTATTTACAGATTAGGGGTGTTTAGACTCAGGGCTTATGTTAGGGTGTTAGGTGTAAATGTAACTGGTTTTCTACCAAATAAATCAATGGGATATCTGGCAGTATCGAACATATGCTTTCGCTGCTTTCAGACTCCCATTGATTCCTATGGCATCCGCGGCCTCCAGGGTGGCGGATTGACAATCAGGTACGCTGGGCCTGAATAGCCACGAGCGTACCGGTTAACTATTTTATAACTTTTAAAAAGTGTCAAATAGTGCCGAATGTGTATTCAGAACATCTGTAATGGTGTAAGCATCGATCTGTGTCGGATTGAGACCGGCGGATCGTATGTTACGTCACAGATTTCAACTTTGCCGGTCTGTAGACTGTAACTAGGTTGAATCAAGCTTGCCACAATTTCGCTGCGGAATTCAAGCACATTTTCAGTTGACGCTTTGATAAATAGGCCTCTATGACTCTAATAAAACTTATATATGGAATAGGAGACAGAGGTCCAACTATAGAAGGGAACATGATCAGAAAAAGTTTCCAAAGGGTAATAAGATAGGCAAGACAAATAAAAGTCATAAGAATTTTAACAAATCTAAGAAAGTAACCTTCAATGAGTCATCAGGTGAAAACTCCACCTCTGGAGATGAAAAAGAAATTGTAACTGATTACAGATTATCAGAGCAACGGTTGTCTGTTGCATCTAATGTAACCAGTGAAGGCTTATTTTCCAAATAGCAAATGGAACCAAGTAATGTTCAGAAATTGCAAAGGTTTTTTCCAGGCCCACAAGAGGATTCAAATGGGGGGGAGGAGAAAAAGGGGAGAAAGGCATACTGAAGGATCCAGCACTCCCTCCTCGATGAGGGAGATCGAGAATCAATTACAATTAAAATCTGTAATCAATCTGTCTTCACATCCACTAAGTGATCTGAAAAGGAAGGTTCTTAGCTATGGGCTAAGTTTTGTACCAGCAGAAAATTTAAAACTTTACCAGACACTGGTGGATGTGAACAGATTGATTAGAAATCTCACCCTCAGAAAACACTTTAACGAATCAATTAGGGAAGATTCTTCAAAAATTGTCAACATTGACCATGGGTCAGCAGAGAGAGACACCTCTTTGACATTCCAGGAAGTCTGGGATTTGGAAACTCTGGAGGCATTGTATGAAGAAGGGACAAATTAGTCTGAAAACTTAGATTTCAGTACCAGTGCTAAAGGTCCCAATTTCTCTAGTGCCTCCAGATTCTATCCAATTCATACTAGAGGTAATGTTTTGGAAAAGTTCCAAAAGAGAATCGAACATGATCTCACTAAACTTGCATACACTGCTAACAGGGGAAAACATAAAAACCTAAGGGAAACAGAGTTGACCACCCTTAAACATTTAAAGAAAACAAAATATTGGTGATTAGGTCAGCTGATAAGGGCGGGTCTGTTGTAGTGATGGACAGGAGATTTTTCATCTAAGAGGCACTACAACAATTAACAGACCTTGCCCAATATCAGATACTTGACTTTAATCCCTCCAATCGCTTTAAACAATAGTTGGGTCACATAATAGATGATGGCCGTGAGGAAGGCTTTATAAATTTACCAACAAGTCAATTTCTCATGGTTAAGAATCCAGTGACTCCTGTTTTTAATTTTTTGCCCAAAGTCCACAAGTCCCTTACAGATGTCAAAGGGAGACTATTATCAGTGGTATTGGCTCTTTGTTTGAGCCCCTTCCCCAATGGCTAGATGAAATCTTACAGCCATTGGTTAAGGGGTTGGCAAGCTACTTAAGGGATACCAAGCAGCTTTTAGTAGAGCTGGACAGCTTTTCGTGACAGGAGGGCTACAGTTGGGTGACTATTGATGTCACCTCCCTGTATTCCTCCATCCCCCATAACAGGGGATTGGAAGCATTCAACTTTTGTTTACAGAGGTTCCCCAATTTTGATCAGAATTTTTGACTTATATACTACGAGTGACCCAGCACTTGCTAACCCATAATTCTTTTACCTTTGATGGTGTCCATTACCTTCAGAGATGTGGGACAGCTATGGGGCAAAATTTTCTCCCTCTTACGCCGACCTTTTTATGGGTTGGTGGGAGCTGTCCCACATCTTTGGATGTGATGAACATTGGAAATATAAGATTGCTTACTACAGAAGGTATATTGACGATCTTCTGGTTGTTTGGAAGGGTACAGAGGCTGAAGCTAATAGCTTTGTGCAGATACTCAATGAGAACAAGATTGGGATCAAATTTACCCATGAGTTTGGTGGGAATAGCAAAAACATTCTAGATGTCACCCTGGCAGGCACAAAGAAAGGTGGAGTTACCACCAAAGTGTTCAGGAAGCCCATTGAAGGTAACACTCTCCTCCATGCCCGGAGCAGTCATCCAAAGCGTGTATTTAAATCAGTCCTAAAAGGACAATTCATTAGACTCCTCAGAAATTGCACCATTGATGACAAATTTGAGAAGCAATCTCAGGCGTTGGAGAAGAGGTTCTGTGAAAGGTGCTACAAAAGAGGTGAAATCAAAGCCTCTAGAAAAAACATATCTGCTATTGATTGAAAGGAATTCCTAAAACCAAAGAAAATGGATAAACAGAGATTTGAAGGAGTATCCTTCAAAGCACAATATAGCAGTCAGTTCCATCAAGTCTGTAACATTATTAGGAAACATTTTCATATGTTGAAGGCTGATGATGGTTTGGTAGAGATGGTAGCAAAAGGTTGCAGATATGCATTCAGGAGAGGAACGAGTCTTGGGAACATATTAGCACTAACACACTGATAACTCATCCTGGTTAAGATTCAAAGGCACTTACAAATGCAGTTATTCACAATACATAGTGTGCAAATATTTACAACCAGGAGAGGGCTTTGTAAGTACTGTCACTGGAGAAAAATGTAAACATTTTTCATGTTTAAATTGTAAAACTGTTTATGTTGTTTACCTGCTCACCTGCATTGATTGTGGAATTCAATACACGGGTCTCACAACTAGGGGGACTAGAGACAGAATCAGGGAGCACATATCCAACATAAAAGCTGGCAAACTAACCACACCACTAGTACAGCATTTTAAGTGGGTACATAACAAAAGTGCTGATTCTTTGAGGTGGACTATTATTGAAATGGTCAAATGTAAGGAGAGAGGAGGGAATAGAGATAAATTACTGGCCAAGAGAGAGGTTTATTGGATACACAGACTCAGGACTAGAGTACCAGATGGACTCAACTCAGAATATGATCTCATACATTTCTGGGAGTAGAGGCCTTGGGTCTGTGTGTCCAATTTAATTATCCTCTGTTTAAGTTTATTGTAATTAAACTGTATTCGTACACAGAATCATTTGATTTTTATAATGATTTCTGTGAGGTCATTCATATATTGCCATTCTCAAGTTTGAGTTTGGCATTTCTATTTTTCTGAGGTAAATTATCCCTTGCTGTATATATATTTTTATATATATGTGCCTTATTTGAACTAAGATTTGTAAGTCATCCATTGAAACATATTTTTGTGTCTCTGCGTAACTTTATTTGTCAAATGTGAATTATCCCATTGGCACTGACACTTTGATATAGAGGTGTATTTCCTCAGCATTACATTCTAGTTATGACATGATGATTGTTTATGTATATTTATTTATGCCCATGTTTCCACTTCGGCTCTGTACATATTTTTCTGTGCACCCTGTTAGTCATTTTTGTGTTCTTTCACCATGGTCCAATTAGAGTAACCGTTTTATGTTTTATGTCAATGTTCGTTTTTCCGATCTTTGCCATTCAGCTGATATTGTATTTAAAATTTCACTTCTTTGATAATGTGAGCTATTGTTATAATTATTTTATTATAGTTGTGATTTGAATCGTTGTAACATTTGCAATAGTGGGTGTGTTTAGAGCTCCACTTTGGGAAAATGTTTTTTATCCAATCAGTATGACCCAGTGAGCATAAATGGCTTATGGGAATCATAGACTGTAGCTACGATTATGGCCTTTTGAGCCGAAACGGATCAGCAGACAGTCCTCGGAGTAGAGTTCTCACCATTCACGTTGCCACTTGAACATTGTTTGTTTGTCTTTCTTTGCTAAGGATGTTTTAAGAATTCTACAATAAAGTTTCTTTTTATCGACACCCGCAACTACGAGTGCACCTCTTCTTTTGTGCTGCTTTGGATCCTTTGAAACTGAGGTTTGCACAGTTGAATAATGGATGTCGTTCCCTGCACCAAGTATTCCCACCCACCTCATGAAGCAAATAACAGCATTGATCAAGAAGGAGGTTAGAAGTCAAGAGCTGGAGATGATTGATGACGTCACACGCCATTGGTGAATGAGCCATGGAGGGGAGCGAAGTCGACCTGATCAGTCACTTATCGGTTGTGTATAACAGGACTGGTCGCAAGTGCTTAGATAGAGAAGTGGAAGTGCATTATTACACCCGAGGACAAGCTATTGACAGGTATTGGAAGTTATCACCTTTCTAACTGGAGCATTGGAGGTGAAGTGAGTGGGAGACCTACTGGCTTGTGATAGCTTTTTGGATATGCATCCTGTGATTTCCCAGTGAAGTGTTACTGCTACACAGAGTCTGTTGTTTATTGGTTATTGACTTTTTAAGTACAATAGGTGTCGACACACACAGTATTTGTATAGGCTGTGCTGTTGTGGTGGCACATAATAGACTGGAGGCTGCTGCTGTGGTACATTGGAGGCTGCTGTGGTGGCATTGGAGGCTTCTGTAGTGGCATATAATAGACTGGAGGCTGCTACTGTGGTGGTATTGGAGTATGCTGCTGTGGTGGTATATTATAGACTGGAGGCTGCTGCTTTGGTGTCATATAATAGACTGGAGGCTGCTGCTACTGAGGTTCCATTGGAGGCTGCTGCTGTTGTGGTGGCATATAATAGACTCGAGGCTGCCGCTGCTGTGGTGGCATTGGAGGCTGCTGTTGTGGCATATAATAGACACGAGATTGCTGCTGCTGTGGTGGCATTGGAGGCTGCTGTGATGGCATATAATAGACTGGAGGTTGCTGCTGTGGTGACACATAATAGACTAGAGGCTGCTGCTGTGGTACATTGGGGGCTGCTGTGGTGGCCTATAATAGAATAGAGGCTGTTGCTGTGGTACATTGGAGGCTGCTGTGGTGGCATATAATAGACTGGGGGCTACTTCTGTGGTGGCATTGGAGGCTGCTGTTGTGGCATATAATAGACTGGAGGCTGCTACTGTGGTGGTATTGGAGTATGCTGCTGTGGTGGCATATTATAGACTGGAGGCTGCTGATGTGGTGGCATTGAAGGCTGCTGCTGCTGAGGTGCCATTTGTAAACTGTTGCTGTGGTAGCATACAGCAGACTGGAGACTGCTCTGTGTGTATGTGTCTGTGTGTGTCTGTGTGTGAGAGTGTGTGTGTGTCTGTCTGTGAGAGTGTGTGTATATATGTGTATGTGTGTGTGTTTGTTTGTTTGTGTGTGTGTCTGTGCATGTCTGTATGTGAGAGTGTGTGTATGTAAATGTATGTGTGTTTGTATGTGTATGTGTGTATGAGTGTGATTGTTTGTGTGTGTATCTGTGTTTGTGTGTGTGTGCTTGTGTGTTCCCTGCAGCCTCCCTCCCAGCTATATGATAAAATACCCTTTATATGTGTTCACTGCAGTTTACCTCCCAGCTAAGTGGTAAAAGACCCTGTATATGTGTGCCCTGCAGACTACCTGCTATACGATAAAAACAGAATTTATGCTTACCTGATAAATTACTTTCTCCAACGGTGTGTCCGGTCCACGGCGTCATCCTTACTTGTGGGATATTCTCTTCCCCAACAGGAAATGGCAAAGAGTCCCAGCAAAGCTGGTCACATGATCCCTCCTAGGCTCCGCCCACCCCAGTCATTCGACCGACGGACAGGAGGAAATATATATAGGAGAAACCATATGGTACCGTGGTGACTGTAGTTAGAGAAAATAATTAATCAGACCTGATTAAAAAACCAGGGCGGGCCGTGGACCGGACACACCGTTGGAGAAAGTAATTTATCAGGTAAGCATAAATTCTGTTTTCTCCAACATTGGTGTGTCCGGTCCACGGCGTCATCCTTACTTGTGGGAACCAATACCAAAGCTTTAGGACACGGATGAAGGGAGGGAGCAAATCAGGTCACCTAAACGGAAGGCACCACAGCTTGCAAAACCTTTCTCCCAAAAATAGCCTCCGAAGAAGCAAAAGTATCAAATTTGTAAAATTTGGCAAAAGTGTGCAGTGAAGACCAAGTCGCTGCCTTACATATCTGGTCAACAGAAGCCTCGTTCTTGAAGGCCCATGTGGAAGCCACAGCCCTAGTGGAGTGAGCTGTGATTGTTTCAGGAGGCTGCCGTCCGGCAGTCTCATAAGCCAATCGGATAATGCTTTTAAGCCAAAAGGAAAGAGAGGTAGAAGTCGCTTTTAGACCTCTCCTTTTACCAGAATAAACAACAAACAAGGAAGATGTTTGTCTGAAATCTTTAGTAGCCTCTAAATAGAACTTTAGAGCACGGACAACGTCCAAATTGTGTAACAAACGTTCCTTCTTTGAAACTGGATTCGGACACAAAGAAGGTACAACTATCTCCTGGTTAATATTTTTGTTAGAAACAACTTTAGGAAGAAAACCAGGCTTAGTATGCAAAACCACCTTATCTGCATGGAACACCAGATAAGGAGGAGAACACTGCAGAGCAGATAACTCTGAAACTCTTCTAGCAGAAGAAATTGCAACCAAAAACAAAACTTTCCAAGATAGTAACTTAATATCTATGGAATGTAAGGGTTCAAACGGAACCCCTTGAAGAACTGAAAGAACTAGATTTAGACTCCAGGGAGGAGTCAAAGGTCTGTAAACAGGCTTGATCCTAACCAGAGCCTGAACAAATGCTTGAACATCTGGCACAGCTGCCAGTCTTTTGTGTAGTAAGACAGATAAAGCAGAGATCTGTCCTTTTAGAGAACTTGCAGATAATCCTTTCTCCAAAACCTTCTTGAAGAAAGGAGAGAATCTTAGGAATTTTTATCTTGTTCCATGGGAATCCTTTGGATTCACACCAACAGATATATTTTTTCCATATTTTATGGTAAATTTTTCTAGTTACAGGTTTTCTGGCCTGAAACAGAGTATCTATCACCGAATCTGAAAACCCACGCTTTGATAGAATCAAGCGTTCCATCTCCAAGCCGTCAGTTGGAGGGAGACCAGATTTGGGTGTTCGAATGGACCTTGAACAAGAAGGTCCTGTCTCAAAGGTAGCTTCCATGGTGGAGCCGATGACATATTCACCAGGTCTGCATACCAAGTCCTGCGTGGCCACTCAGGAGCTATCAAGATCACCGAGGCCCTCTCCTGATTGATCCTGGCTACCAGCCTGGGAATGAGAGGAAACGGTGGGAATACGTAAGCTAGGTTGAAAGTCCAAGGTGCTACTAGTGCATCTACTAGAGTCGCCTTGGGATCCCTGGATCTGGACCCGTAGCAAGGAACCTTGAAGTTCTGACGAGACGCCATCAGATCCATGTCTGGAATGCCGCATAATTGAGTTATTTGGGCAAAGATTTCCGGATGGAGTTCCCAATCCCCCGGATGAAATGTCTGACGACTCAGAAAATCCGCTTCCCAATTTTCCACTCCTGGGATGTGGATCGCAGACAAGTGGCAGGAGTGATCCTCCGCCCATTGAATTATTTTGGTCACTTCTTTCATCGCCAGGGAACTCTTTGTTCCTCCTTGATGATTGATATAAGCAACAGTCGTCATGTTGTCTGATTGGAACCTTATGAATTTGGCCTTTGCTAGTTGAGGCCAAGCTCTGAGAGCATTGAATATCGCTCTCAGTTCCAGAAAGTTTATCGGGAGAAGAGACTCCTCCCGAGACCATAGACCCTGAGCTTTCAGGGATTCCCAGACCGCACCCCAGCCCACTAAACTGGCGTCGGTCGTGACAATGACCCACTCTGGCCTGCGGAAGCTCATTCCCTGAGACAGATGGTCCAGGGTCAGCCACCAACGGAGTGAATCTCTGGTCTTTTGATCTACTTGAATCATTGGAGACAAGTCTGTATAATCCCCATTCCACTGTTTGAGCATGCACAGTTGTAATGGTCTTAGATGAATTCGTGCAAAAGGAACTATGTCCATTGTTGCAACCATCAATCCTATTACTTCCATGCACTGCGCTATGGAAGGACGAGGAACAGAATGAAGCACTTGACAAGAGCTTAGAAGTTTTGATTTTCTGACCTCTGTCAGAAAAATCCTCATTTCTAAGGAATCTATTATTGTTCCCAAGAAGGGAACTCTTATTGACGGGGACAGAGAACTCTTTTCTTTGTTCACCTTCCATCCGTGAGATGTGAGAAAGGCTAGAACGATGACCGTATGAGCCTTTGCCTTTGACAGGGACGACGCTTGTATTAGAATGTCGTCCAAGTAAGGTACTACTGCAATGCCCCTTGGTCTTAGAACCGCTAGAAGGGACCCTAGCACCTTTGTGAAAATCCTTGGAGCAGTGGCTAATCCGAATGGAAGAGCCACAAACTGGTAATGTTTGTCCAGAAAAGCGAACCTTAGGAACTGATGATGTTCCTTGTGGATAGGGATATGTAGGTATGCATCCTTTAGATCCACGGTAGTCATAAATTGACTTTCCTGGATGGTGGGTAGAATCGTTCGAATAGTTTCCATTTTTAACGATGGTACCCTGAGAAATTTGTTTAGGATCTTCAAATCCAAAATTGGTCTGAATGTTCCCTCTTTTTTGGGAACTACGAACAGATTGGAATAAAATCCCATTCCTTGTTCCTCTATTGGAACTGGGTGTATCACTCCCATCTTTAACAGGTCTTCTACACAATGTAAGAATGCCTGTCTCTTTATTTGGTTTGAGGATAATTGAGACTTGTGGAACCTTCCCCTTGGGGGTAGTTCCTTGAATTCCAGGAGATAACCTTGAGAAACTATTTCTAGCGCCCAAGGATCCTGAACATCTCTTGCCCAAGCCTGAGCAAAGAGAGAGAGTCTGCCCCCCACCAGATCCGGTCCCGGATCGGGGGCTACTCCTTCATGCTGTTTTGTTAGCAGCGGCAGGCTTCTTGGCCTGCTTACCCTTGTTCCAGCCTTGCATTGGTTTCCAGGCTGGTTTGGGTTGTGAGGCATTACCCTCTTGCTTAGAGGATGCAGAATTAGAGGCTGGTCCATTTCTGCGAAAGGGACGAAAATTAGGCTTATTTTTAGCCTTAAAAGACCTATCCTGTGGAAGGGCGTGGCCCTTTCCCCCAGTGATGTCTGAAATAATCTCTTTCAAATCAGGTCCAAATAAAGTTTTACCTTTGAAAGGAATGTTAAGCAATTTTGTCTTGGATGACACATCCGCTGACCAAGACTTTAGCCAAAGCGCTCTGCGCGCCACGATAGCAAACCCTGAATTTTTCGCCGCTAATTTTGCTAATTGCAAAGCGGCATCTAAAATAAAAGAGTTAGCCAATTTTAGTGCGTGAACTCTGTCCATAACCTCCTCATATGGAGTTTCTCTACTGAGCGACTTTTCTAGTTCCTCGAACCAGAACCACGCTGCCGTAGTGACAGGAACAATGCATGAAATTAGTTGTAGAAGGTAGCCTTGCTGTACAAAAATCTTTTTAAGCAAACCTTCCAATTTTTTATCCATAGGATCTTTGAAAGCACAACTATCTTCGATAGGAATAGTAGTGGGTTTGTTTAGAGTAGAAACTGCCCCCTCGACCTTGGGGACTGTCTGCCATAAGTCCTTTCTGGGGTCGACCATAGGAAATAATTTCTTAAATATAGGGGGAGGAACAAAAGGTATGCCGGGCTTTTCCCACTCTTTATTTACTATGTCCGCCACCCGCTTGGGTATAGGAAAAGCGTTGGGGGGCACCGGAACCTCTAGGAACCTGTCCATCTTGCATAATTTCTCTGGAATGACCAAATTGTCACAATCATCCAGAGTAGATAACACCTCCTTAAGCAGTGCGCGGAGATGTTCTAATTTAAATTTAAATGTCACAACATCAGGTTCAGCTTGATGAGAAATTTTTCCTGAATCTGAAATTTCTCCCTCAGACAAAACCTCCCTCATGGCCCCTTTAGATTGGTGTGAGGGTATGACAGAACAATTATCATCAGCGTCCTCTTGCTCTTCAGTGTTTAAAACAGAGCAATCGCGCTTTCTCTGATAAGTAGGCATTTTGGATAAAAGATTTGCTATGGAGTTATCCATTACAGCCGTTAATTGTTGCATGGTAATAAGTATTGGCGCACTAGATGTACTAGGGGCCTCCTGCATGGGCAAAACTGGTGTAGACACAGTAGGAGATGATGTAGTATCATGTTTACTCCCCTCATTTGAGGAATCATCTTGGGCAATATCATTATCTGTGGCAGTACTGTCCTTACTTTGTTTGGACGCTATGGCACAATTATCACATAAATTTAAATGGGGAGACACATTGGCTTTCATACATATAGAACATAGCTTATCTGAAGGTACAGACATGTTAAACAGGCTTAAACTTGTCAACAAAGCACAAAAAACGTTTTAAAATAAAACCGTTACTGTCACTTTAAATTTCAAACAGTAAGGGATTAAATGCTTACCGGGGCGTTTCCAGGAGTGTAGAAGAACAATCTTAACTTAACTTAACTAACTTAACTTAGTAACTTGTAACATAAACCATTGTGAATAAATAAAGACACAGACACATTCTTAAATGGGAAAAAAATTTAACCGTCACGGTCAAATTTTTATTAAAAAACTACCTATATAACTATTTAACCAACAGAACCGGAAATGGCGGCATAGACTATATAGGCCCAGAACAGCAAAGGAGGTCACGGCCCAACAGGAAGGAGCAGCCGAGGGGTCCCTGCTCAAAGGAAATGACGCTGAGGGGTTGCAGAGATCACGTGACCATCCCCCAATGGGGAGAGAGGGAGGTTACCCCACGTGCACTTGAGGCCTACCACCCCTCCCATTTATGGCCACGACTCACCCCTAGCAACCTTTTCCTGCGCAACAGGACCATGACCTCCCGCCGCCAGGGTGTAATCATCAATCTCCACCTAAGAAGGAATCTCAGCTACCAAGCCGATCTAGCCGCATAGTCAGAGATGGGAGATTATTAAATTCTACCGCTATGGACTTATCAGAGGCCTAGGTTGACTAGCCATAGCCCTGCCATTAGCCGAGAGCCGCCATTGGATAGAACAAGGGGGAACTGGAGGGAGGGAAAAAACACTTCACAGCCTGGATCGGATGGAGAAGAGGAAGTTGGGAGGGAAACCTCAGCTTTTTACCAGGTAAGGAGGGGCCTGACCTAACCTGCAACAATGTTGCAACTAACACCCAACCCTCTATCTCCTATCCCACTTTCCTGCAGCCTTAACCCTTAGCCTGCTACAGGCCCATACTGGGCCCTACACGAACTTAAGGGATTAAATGCTTACCGGGGCGTTTCCAGGAGTGTAGAAGAACAATCTTAACTTAACTAACTTAACTTAGTAACTTGTAACATAAACCATTGTGAATAAATAAAGACACAGACACATTCTTAAATGGGAAAAAATTTTAACCGTCACGGTCAAATTTTTATTAAAAAACTACCTATATAACTATTTAACCAACAGAACCGGAAATGGCGGCATAGAATATATAGGCCCAGAACAGCAAAGGAGGTCACGGCCCAACGGGAAGGAGCAGCAGAGGGGTCCCTGCTCAAAGGAAATGACGCTGAGGGGTTGCAGAGATCACGTGACCATCCCCCAATGGGGAGAGAGGGAGGTTACCCCACGTGCACTTGAGGCCTACCACCCCTCCCATTTATGGCCACGACTCACCCCTAGCGACCTTTTCCTGCGCAACAGGACCGTGACCTCCCGCCACAAGGAGCATTAAAATGGACTTGCCGCCACCACCACAACCTGACTTACAGGAAGGATGAAATAGCTCCCTGGATATCTTTTATAAAAATATCCAACCCTACGTCTGATAAATGGACTTTATCTCTACGATAGAGCTCAGTTCTGTCGGCTGAGATGGCTTCGTGCCGTACCACGAAGCCACCTGTTCCCGTGACGGTTTTAGATAAAGCCGCATTGATTTTCTTTCTAATTCTATATGCCGCCGTATGGGTCGACATATGCCTCCAATACAGGAGGGGGACTATATTAGACCAGCCAATGACTACCTCAGGGATTCGTGTCTGGAGCCAGCCGATGTCCGACTGCATAGTTCTGACTAGTTCTAGCACAGGGACGGACCCTACATCGTTCCCCCCCAGGTGGAGGATTAAGAGGTGCGGTTTTCCCCATCTTAAGAGGGCACCAGAAATTACTTCCCCCAGCTGCGGCCAACACATCCCCCTAATACCTAACCATCTAATTGAGGCTTTGCTAAGGGGGAACCCCAGATTCTGACCCAAGGGGAGGGAGGAGCAACGAATCGAAGCCCAGTGGATGAAAGAATGTACCACAATCCAAATCCGCTTTGCTCCCTGATTTGGACCTGCGGAGACAAATAGTTTAGTGTGTGCACACAAAATGTCTGTATTAAACAATGGGGCGGACGTATTTCTTAAAGCAATTAGAGCGCCACCGACCCATCCACTTTATGTCCTCGCTGGAGCGACCTACGCTTGCGGCCTGCGTCGCCGCCCCTATTCTAAAGGAATGAGGGGCGATCCTACTGCTGTCTAAGCCTACGTTCGCCGCTGCTTGCTTCAAGACCCTACCGAACTGGAACTTAGATAGGGCTGAACCATCAGCGTGGATAAAAAACTGTCCTGGCAAAGAAGGGCGCACAGCTAAATAACTGTTCATAACCATTATTGGACAGGAAATGCTGCCCGGTCTGGGCGCAATGTGCAGCCAAGCGCCCCTGCCTGACTGATCCGTTTTTGAGCGCGGGATAAACAGGAGCAGGGAGTCAACGGCCGCCCTAACATGCTCCACTTGAACTCCGCGACCCGCCGCACGCTTAGAGGGGGCTACTAACTCACTCAGCCGGAATGCGGCCGCAAAGGCCAGCGCAAACGCTGCCTTAAACAGTGATGCCTCAAATGGGGAGTAGCATGAGCTATCAAGCGACAATATCAGCTTATCTAGGCGGTCTTGTGTGATGGGTTCCCTAGAATCAGGTTGCCTTGGATAGATCCTGCCCCACCCTTTTACAACTTGCCGAATGAAGAATGAGTTAGTTGGATCCGGAAGCCCCAGCGCTTTATAAAAGAATGACAATGCAGCTAATTTGGACTGTAGTGAACCCTGACGCGTGCCTATGTTGTGAAGACTCACCAGCCAATCACACAGAGATGCAATGTTCCCTTGTGCGGCATCCATGCCCCTGGACCGGCAAAACTGGTCCCATTCGTTCCAGAGTTTCAAGTAAGTGCGCCAGGTGGAGGGGGCTAGGGAAGAACGTACGATTGGCAATAGGGCTACCCAGGAGCGACCAGCTGCCAAAGAAAATCAGGACAACGTAAACCCACTGGTGAAGCGTTAGGAACTAAGCGTCTAAAAATAACCCACTCAAATCTGGACAGGGCGTCTGCTACCACATTATTGACACCCGGCACATGCTTCGCCTGGAACTGAATGTTGAGTTCCAGGCAACGCAATACCAGGTGCCGCAACAGCGTTACCACCACGGCCGAGGTGGCCGACAGGTTGTTAATTGCAAAGACAACACTGGTGTTGTCAGTCCAGAATATGATAGTCTTGTTTGAGAATCTGGATCCCCAGAGTTCCACTGACAGGACTATGGGAAAAAGCTCCAGGAGGGTTAGGTTACGGGTGAGACCCCGGAGGTACCAGGAGGCCGGCCAAGGCTCTGCGCTCCATTCCCCCTGGAAGTAAGCCCCGTACCCATGTGATCCTGCCGCATCCGTAAAAAGATGTAACAGTTGACTAGATATGGGGTCTGAGCGCCAGACACGCACGCCATTGAAGGATTTTAGAAAAACCTCCCAGACCCTCAGATCCGCCAGCAGGTCCACCGTAAGGCGAATCCTCTGAGTAGGTTTTGTTCTTCCACTCAGTTGTCTTTCCAGCCTACGATTAAAGATCCTGCCCATAGGTATTACCTTGCAAGCGAAATTAAGGAGCCCTAGCAATGATTGCAACTGCTTCAAGGAAAGGGCCCACTTCGAAACGGCCGCACGAACCGCCTCCAGCATTGCTTCGAATTTGTCAGTGGGCAACCTACAGACCATTTCCAATGTGTCAATTTCAATGCCCAGGAAAACTAAACATGTCGCAGGGCCCTGTGTTTTGTCCTCTGCTAGAGGTACTCCAAATTTGGCCATTATACCGCGCATGCTGTTCATTAGATTCAGACATTCGCCTGAGTCAGATCCACCCACAAGGAGGAAGTCGTCTAGGTAATGTGCTATTGCCTCGCTGCCTGCCTCACTGGCAACCACCCAGTGTAGGAATGAGCTAAATGCTTCAAAAAGCGCACATGACAGGGAGCATCCCATAGGGAGGCAGCGATCCACATAGTACAAACCCTGAAATTTACATCCCATAAGAGGGAAAACTGAAGGGTGGAGAGGCAGCAACCGGAAGGCAGACTCTATGTCCAATTTTGCGAGTAGAGCGCCTTTTACAGCCTGTCTAACCAAATCCAGAGCGCTATCAAAAGATTGATAGCGCATGGAACTTAGCTGGGGGTCAATTGCGTCATTGACGGAAGTGCCTTTCGGATAAGAAAGATGCTGGATAAGTCTAAACTTCCCTTTATCTTTCTTTGGGACCACACCCAAAGGGGATATTGTTAAATTTTTTAGCGGTGGTTGAGGAAATGGGCCAGCCATGCGGCCCAGGGATACCTCTTTATTGATTTTTTCCAATACCACCTCAGGGTGTTGGTATGCAGACAACAAATTTCTCTGCAAATGAGCTCCCTGTACCCTTTGAAATAGTGGAATCCTAAATCCAAATGAAAACCCCTCCCATAGCATTCTGGCCGTGGCCTGATCTGGGTAGGCCAACAACCAGGGCTTAAGCGTGTGGACCCTCACTGGGGTTTCCGCCCTTATGAGCAGTAAATGATCCGGGGGCTCTACTGTTGGTACCTCCATCTTTTCTTTTATTGCAATCGGCCCCAGGATGGGATCCTGTACAAAACTTGCAAGTGTGTCTAAAGGTGCATGCGCTGCCCTTATCGCACTTTTTTTCCTGATAGGCCCAACAGGCGCCTCCCCTCCTCCGCAGCCTTGCGTTCCGAAAGGACTGCTGATTAGCCGAGGGGGCGCCCTGCGCTGCTGGTCCCTTATGGGGATCCATACTCTGCCATAATTGATTGTCAGTGCAATCAAAAGTTAAGGAGGGATTGCCTGACATTTTCCTCCTAAACTCAGAGTCATATTCCCTCCAAACACCTTCACCGCGATTACGCTGGATCCAGTGTATGGTGTCTGTATATTTCAATATTGCTAAATTCTGAGAAGGGTACTTCTCCAAATAACATGAAGAGAAGACCCTAAAACATTGCAGCCACTCATCGAATGAGTCAGGGCGCTTGAATTTCTTTGGGCCAGTCCCTTCAGCACTCTTTTCCTTTTGTCTTTGCGCCTCTACAGACAAATCAAAAATATTAACGTACTTCCCTTGGTGAATTTTTGTAACTGTCTTTTTACGCAGCTGCGCGTGCAAGGAGTAAATTTCACCGGGGCTGGCATCCCCATACAAAGCTGCCCTTCTCTCTGAAATTGCTCTGATAGGGGGTAGGGCTTGCAAATCCGCATTGCTATTTGCCTGCTGGGGGGAGCTTAGCGCATGTGGAGCGCTATTTTTTTTGGATTGCTGCTTCGCTGCGCCTACACCCTCCTTCAAGATTTTTTTAATCATGCGGAACATTTTTTTCTGTCCCTTCCCCTGTAAGCCTAGCGATGTATCACTATCAGAACCTGTGTCTGTGTGTGAAGTGTCAGTAGTGTCTACCTGTTCGTGTACAAAAACAGAACGCTCACCATGTGACACTCCCGGCTGTGCGGTCTGGGTATTGTTATCCTTCACCGGCTGCTGTTGTTGTTGTTGCTGAGCTGGTTGCTGTAGCTGATGAGAAGACGGCTGCGCTGCAGATGGATTCTGCGTGACCACTTCCGCTGAACTCATGGCGACTGGAGCCTCCAATGGCACTGGAGCTGTTCCAATTACTCCCTGTAAGAGAGAAACCAATTTGCGAGCACTTTGGAAGTTGTTTAAAGGTGCAGACATATTAGCAGTCAGGGATGAAGTTAAATGTTGGCGAATTGGCTCAATTAATGCATTTAAATTAATGGGAGCAATATGCTGTGCCTGGCCTGCATCCATACTCATGCTCTCACGCATACCCATGGACTGATTCGCATTTGCAGACAGACCTACAGCAGCAGCAGCGTTGCTGACTCCAACAACATGAGACATTTGCCCAGCATTCATTCCCCTAACATGCGTGCCGTCATCATGGAATGTGTTACCAATATCATTCACAACAACATCACTAACAGCATTATGATTTCCTAGATTAGTCACAACATTCACATTCCCCCTCTCACTCGCAGCAGCGGGTATTACAGCATTATAAAATTGCTGCTCATTCACATCCCCCCTCTCACTCGCAGCGGCGGGTATTGCAGCATTATAAAATTGCAGTGGCCTGAAACCCCTGCTAATAGTGGCTCTCCCCCCTCTTCTAAGGTAACTCTGGCGTGGCTGTGTTGAAGTCCTGGCTCCCCTCTTAACTGTCTTTGTCCCCCTACCTCTCCCTCTAATGATTGGGGATCTGACACCCTGAGCGTGACCTGCTACACCCTGACCGTGTGTGCTAACTGCATTCTGGCCTCCTTCCCTGGTTGCCACATGCCCCCCTTGAAGCAACGTTCCCTCTTGGTGCTCACCTTCGAGCCCATGAGAGACCGCTGCTGTTGCTGCCACTCCGGTGCTGCCGCTGGGAATAATGGCCGCACCGGAAGTTCCCACACCTACTTCTGGTCGCGCGGCCAATGTAAGTGCGCAACCGGAAGTAGGCCTAGGAGCCTGACGATAGTTCACCGGAGGCTCCGGCAAAGTATGTAGAGGTCGGGAAGGGGTGGCGGAAGGTGCGCGAAGGGGGGTCGTCGCGCCGGCGAGGGGAACATGCAAAGCATTGGCCTCGGGTGCCTGCGCTTGCGATGGGGGCAAATTGACAACTGAAAAAGGGGGTAAAACAGGGCCAAATGGCCCCCGGGCCCCCCCATGTGGCTGACCAAGTGTGTCCAAAGCCTGATGGGGGGGCGCCCCATAACCGGGAACATCTAGGCCATGTGCCTGCTCCTGGAGTAAACTCTGCTCAGGTGCCTGAGGGGGCAATAAATGGTGAACTTGCAGGGGCAAATTAAGATGAGGCCCAGTGGCCTGTATGTGTGAAAGGGGGTCCACATGCTCTGCAATATGGGGATCCCTGGTTATGCCAGGCCCAATTTGCAAAGCACGTGGTACCACATGCTGCAATTGCACAGGGCCTGCTGAGGGCTGTGCAGAGGCAGCATTAGATATTGCAGCTGCAATATATGTCATAAAATTTAAAACTGCTGGAACATCTGCAGATGGTACAGCCTGCAGCAGGTTTGAGACTTGGTTAGTAGTCAATTGCTGCTGCTGTTCTAAATTAATTACAGGTGAATGAACCTCCTCTATCACTAACTGTGATTCTGGCACCAGATTAACTACATCCTCCCCGGCTTCAGTGATTTGATCCTGGGAGGGTGCTGCATGAACCTGTGCCACAACAACAGCTTGATTTTGTGTAGGAGGGATGCAATCTAAATCATTATCAATTGTTTTCTGAGTACTTATCTTTTCCTTTTTCTTTCCAGCTTCTGCATTATCCTGATAGCGTCTAGGTGGGAGAACTGAACGCCTTGAACGATGCATGGTGGTCAGAGAAAAAGGAGAAAAACTGAGCAGCACAGAAAAAGAAAAAACACTTCACAGCCTGGATCGGATGGAAAAGAGGAAGTTGGGAGGGAAACCTCAGCTTTTTACCAGGTAAGGAGGGGCCTGACCTAACCTGCAACAATGTTGCAACTAACACCCAACCCTCTATCTCCTATCCCACTTTCCTGCAGCCTTAACCCTTAGCCTGCTACAGGCCCATACTGGGCCCTACACGAACTAAAACACTTTATTACTGAATATGTGAAAAAGTATGAAGGAATTGTTCAAAAAAGCCTTAAAAGTATTGCACACCAAATTTCAGAGCTTTAACCCTTAAAATAACGGAACCGGAGCCGTTTTTCAATTTAACCCCTATACAGTCCCAGATATAGTCTTTGCTAAGACCCAACCAAGCCCTGAGGGGAATACGATACCAAATGACGCCTTCTAAAAGCTTTTTCAGAGATTCTTAGATCCTCACACATGCATCTGCATGCCCTGCTCTCAAAAAACAACTGCGCATTAATGGCGCGAAAATGAGGCTCAGTCTATGACTAGAAAGGCCCCCTGACTGAAAAAGGTGTCCAATACAGTGCCTGCCGTTTTATAAACGTTCCCCAAGATTATAAATGCCAATTATTAGCCTAAATCTGATCTGAATAATATGCACAAATAAAGCAATCGATTTAGCCCATAAAAATGTCTACCAGTTTTTTAGCCCATAATAAGCCCTTTATTCTGATTGTTTTTGACTAAGAAAATGGCTTACCGGTCCCCATGAGGGGAAATGACAGCCTTCCAGCATTACACAGTCTTGTTAGAAATATGTCTAGTCATACCTTAAGCAGAAAAGTCTGCTAACTGTTTCCCCCAACTGAAGTTACTTCATCTCAACAGTCCTATGTGGAAACAGCAATCGATTTTAGTTACTGTCTGCTAAAATCATCTTCCTCTTACAAACAGAAATCTTCATCCTTTTCTGTTTCAGAGTAAATAGTACATACCAGCACTATTTTAAAATAACAAACACTTGATAGAAGAATAAAAACTACATTTAAACACCAAAAAACTCTTAACCATCTCCGTGGAGATGTTGCCTGTGCAACGGCAAAGAGAATGACTGGGGTGGGCGGAGCCTAGGAGGGATCATGTGACCAGCTTTGCTGGGACTCTTTGCCATTTCCTGTTGGGGAAGAGAATATCCCACAAGTAAGGATGACGCCGTGGACCGGACACACCAATGTTGGAGAAAGAGACCCTGTATATGTGCGTCTTGCAGCCGACCTCCCAGCTATATAATAAAGACCGTGTATATGTGTGCCCTGTAGCCTACCCCATAGCTATATAATAAAGACCCTGTATATGCGTGCCCTGTAGCCTACCCCATAGCTATATAATAAAGACCCTGTATATGCGTGCCCTGTAGCCTACCCCATAGCTATATAATAAAGACCCTGTATATGCGTGCCCTGTAGCCTACCCCATAGCTATATAATAAAGACCCTGTATATGCGTGCCCTGTAGCCTACCCCATAGCTATATAATAAAGACCCTGTATATGCGTGCCCTGCAGCCTACCCCATAGCTATATAATACAGACCCTGTATATGTGTGCCCTGCAGCCTACCCCATAGCTATACAATAAAGACCCTGTATATGCGTGCCCTGCAGCCTACCCCATAGCTATACAATAAAGACCCTGTATATGCGTGCCCTGCAGCCTACCCCCTAGCTATATAATAAAGACCCTGTATATGTGTTCCCTGCAGCCTACCCCCTAGCTATATAATAAAGACCCTGTATATGTGTGCCCTGCAGCCTACCCCATAGCTATATAATACAGACCCTGTATATGTGTGCCCTGCAGCCTACCCCCTAGCTATATAATAAAGACCCTGTATATGCGTGCCCTGCAGCCTACCCCCTAGCTATATAATAAAGACCCTGTATATGTGTGCCCTGCAGCCTACCTCCCAGCTATATAATAAAGACCCTGTATATGAGTGCCCTGCAGCCTACCCCCTAGCTATATAATAAAGACCCTGTATATGCGTGCCCTGCAGCCTACCCCCTAGCTATATAATAAAGACCCTGTATATGTGTGCCCTGCAGCCTACCCCCTAGCTATATAATAAAGACCCTGTATATGTGTGCCCTGCAGCCTAGCCCCTAGCTATATAATAAAGACCCTGTATATGTGTGCCCTGCAGCCTACCCCCTAGCTATATAATAAAGACCCTGTATATGTGTGCCCTGCAGCCTACCACCCAGCTATATAATAAAGACCCTGTATATGCGTGCCCTGCAGCCTACCCCCTAGCAATATAATAAAGACCCTGTATATGTGTGCCCTGCAGCCTACCCCTTAGCTATATAATAAAGACCCTGTATATGTGTGCCCTGCAGCCTACCCCCTAGCTATATAATAAAGACCCTGTATATGCGTGCCCTGCAGTCTACCCCCTAGCTATATAATAAAGACCCTGTATATGTGTGCCCTGCAGCCTACCCCCTAGCTATATAATAAAGACCCTGTATATGTGTGCCCTGCAGCCGACCTCCCAGCTATATAATAAAGACCCTGTATATGTGTTCCCTGCAGCCTACCCCCTAGCTATATAATAAAGACCCTGTATATGTGTGCCCTGCAGCCTACCCCCTAGCTATATAATAAAGACTATGTATATGTGTGCCCTGCAGCCTACCCCCTAGCTATATAATAAAGAACCTGTATATGTGTGCCCTGCAGCATACCCCCTAGCTATATAATAAAGACCCTGTATATGTGTGCCCTGCAGCCTACCCCCTAGCTATATAATAAAGACCCTGTATATGTGTGCCCTGCAGCCTACCTCCCAGCTATATAATAAAGACCCTGTATATGTGTGCCCTGCAGCCTACCTCCTAGCTATATAATAAAGACCCTGTATATGTGTGCCCTGCAGCCTACCCCCTAGCTATATAATAAAGACCCTGTATATGCGTGCCCTGCAGCCTACCCCCTAGCTATATAATAAAGACCCTGTATATGTGTGCCCTGCAGCCTACCCCCTAGCTATATAATAAAGACCCTGTATATGCGTTCCCTGCAGCCTACCCCCTAGCTATATAATAAAGACCCTATATATGTGTGCCCTGCAGCCTACCCCCTAGCTATATAATAAAGACCCTGTATATGCGTGCCCTGCAGCCTACCCCCTAGCTATATAATAAAGACCCTGTATATGTGTGCCCTGCAGCCTACCCACTAGCTATATAATAAAGACCCTGTATATGTGTGCCCTGCAGCCTACCCCCTAGCTATATAATAAAGACCCTGTATATGTGTGCCCTGCAGCCTACCCCCTAGCTATATAATAAAGACCCTGTATATGCGTGCCCTGCAGCCTACCCCCTAGCTATATAATAAAGACCCTGTATATGCGTGCCCTGCAGCCTACCCCCTAGCTATATAATAAAGACCCTGTATATGTGTTCCCTGCAGCCTACCCCCTAGCTATACAATAAAGACCCTGTATATGTGTGCCCTGCAGCCGACCTCCCAGCTATATAATAAAGACCCTGTATATGCGTGCCCTGCAGCCTACCCCTTAGCTATATAATAAAGACCCTGTATATGTGTGCCCTGCAGCCTACCCCCTAGCTATATAATAAAGACCCTGTATATGTGTGCCCTGCAGCCTACCCCCTAGCTATATAATAAAGACCCTGTATATGTGTTCCCTGCAGCCTACCCCCTAGCTATACAATAAAGACCCTGTATATGTGTGCCCTGCAGCCGACCTCCCAGCTATATAATAAAGACCCTGTATATGTGTGCCCTGCAGCCTACCCATTAGCTATATAATAAAGACCCTGTATATGTGTGCCCTGCAGCCTACCCCCTAGCTATATAATAAAGACCCTGTATATGTGTGCCCTGCAGCCTACCCCCTAGCTATATAATAAAGACCCTGTATATGTGTGCCCTGCAGCCTACCCCCTAGCTATATAATAAAGACCCTGTATATGCGTGCCCTGCAGCCTACCTCCTAGCTATATAATAAAGACCCTGTATATGTGTGCCCTGCAGCCTACCCCCTAGCTATATAATAAAGACCCTGTATATGTGTGCCCTGCAGCCTACCCCCTAGCTATATAATAAAGACCCTGTATATGCGTGCCCTGCAGCCTACCCCCTAGCTATATAATAAAGACCATGTATATGTGTGCCCTGCAGCCTACCCCCTAGCTATATAATAAAGATCCTGTATATGTGTGCCCTGCAGCCTACCCCCTAGCTATATAATAAAGACCCTGTATATGCGTGCCCTGCAGCCTTCCTCCCAGCTATATAATAAAGACCCTGTATATGTGTTCCCTGCAGCCTACCCCCTAGCTATATAATAAAAACCCTGTATATGTGTGCCCTGCAGCCTACCTCCCAGCTATATGATAATAGATGCCCTGTATATGAGTGCCCTGCAGCCTACCTCCCAGCTATATGATAATAGAGACCCTGTATATGAGTGCCCTGCAGCCTACCTCCCAGCTATATGATAATAGAGACCCTGTATATGAGTGCCCTGCAGCCTACCTCCCAGCTATATGATAATAGAGACCCTGTATATGAGTGCCCTGCAGCCTACCTCCCAGCTATATGATAATAGAGACCCTGTATATGAGTGCCCTGCAGCCTACCTCCCAGCTTTATATGATAATAGAGACCCTGTATATGTGTGCCCTGCAGCCTGCCTACCTGCTATATGATAATAGAGACCCTGTATATGTGTGCCCTGCAGCCTACCCCCTAGCTATACAGGGAGTGCAGAATTATTAGGCAAATGAGTATTTTGACCACATCATCCTCTTTATGCATGTTGTCTTACTCCAAGCTGTATAGGCTTGAAAGCCTACTACCAATTAAGCATATTAGGTGATGTGCATCTCTGTAATGAGAAGGGGTGTGGTCTAATGACATCAACACCCTATATCAGGTGTGCATAATTATTAGGCAACTTCCTTTCCTTTGGCAAAATGGGTCAAAAGAAGGACTTGACAGGCTCAGAAAAGTCAAAAATAGTGAGATATCTTGCAGAGGGATGCAGCACTCTTAAAATTGCAAAGCTTCTGAAGCGTGATCATCGAACAATCAAGCGTTTCATTCAAAAAAGTCAACAGGGTCGCAAGAAGCGTGTGGAAAAACCAAGGCGCAAAATAACTGCCCATGAACTGAGAAAAGTCAAGCGTGCAGCTGCCAAGATGCCACTTGCCACCAGTTTGGCCATATTTCAGAGCTGCAACATCACTGGAGTGCCCAAAAGCACAAGGTGTGCAATACTCAGAGACATGGCCAAGGTAAGAAAGGCTGAAAGACGACCACCACTGAACAAGACACACAAGCTGAAACATCAAGACTGGGCCAAGAAATATCTCAAGACTGATTTTTCTAAGGTTTTATGAACTGATGAAATGAGAGTGAGTCTTGATGGGCCAGATGGATGGGCCCGTGGCTGGATTGGTAAAGGGCAGAGAGCTCCAGTCCGACTCAGACGTCAGCAAGGTGGAGGTGGAGTACTGGTTTGGGCTGGTATCATCAAAGATGAGCTTGTGGGGCCTTTTCGGGTTGAGGATGGAGTCAAGCTCAACTCCCAGTCCTACTGCCAGTTTCTGGAAGACACCTTCTTCAAGCAGTGGTACAGGAAGAAGTCTGCATCCTTCAAGAAAAACATGATTTTCATGCAGGACAATGCTCCATCACAAGCGTCCAAGTACTCCACAGCGTGGCTGGCAAGAAAGGGTATAAAAGATGAAAATCTAATGACATGACCTCCTTGTTCACCTGATCTGAACCCCATTGAGAACCTGTGGTCCATCATCAAATGTGAGATTTACAAGGAGGGAAAACAGTACACCTCTCTGAACAGTGTCTGGGAGGCTGTGGTTGCTGCTGCACGCAATGTTGATGGTGAACAGATCAAAACACTGACAGAATCCATGGATGGCAGGCTTTTGAGTGTCCTTGCAAAGAAAGGTGGCTATATTGGTCACTGATTTGTTTTTGTTTTGTTTTTGAATGTCAGAAATGTATATTTGTGAATGTTGAGATGTTATATTGGTTTCACTGGTAAAAATAAATAATTGAAATGGGTATCTATTTGTTATTTGTTAAGTTGCCTAATAATTATGCACAGTAATAGTCACCTGCACACACAGATATCCCCCTAAAATAGCTATAACTAAAAACAAACTAAAAACTACTTCCAAAACTATTCAGCTTTGATATTAATGAGTTTTTTTGGGTTCATTGAGAACATTGTTGTTGTTCAATAATAAAATTAATCCTCAAAAATACAACTTACCTAATAATTCTGCACTCCCTGTATAATAGAGACCCTGTAAATGTGTGCCCTACAGTCTACCTCCCAGCTATATAATAAAAGACCCTGTATATGTGTGCCCTGCAGCCTACCTCCCAGCTATATAATAAAAGACCCTGTATATGCGTGCTCTGCAGCCTACCTCCTAGCTATATCATAAAGACCCTGTATATGTGTGCCCTGCAGCCTACCTCCCAGCTATATAATAAAGACCCTGTATATGCGTGCTCTGCAGCCTACCCCCTAGCTATATCATAAAGACCCTGTATATGTGTGCCCTGCAGCCTACCCCCTAGCTATATAATAAAGACCCTGTATATGTGTGCCCTGCAGCCTACCCCCTAGCTATATAATAAAGACCCTGTATATGTGTGCCCTGCAGCCTACCCCCTAGCTATATAATAAAGACCCTGTATATGCGTGTCCTGCAGCCTACCCCCTAGCTATATAATAAAGACCCTGTATATGTGTGCCCTGCAGCCTACCCCCTAGCTATATAATAAAGACCCTGTATATGTGTGCCCTGCAGCCTACCTCCCAGCTATATAATAAAGACCCTGTATATGTGTTCCCTGCAGCCGACCTCCCAGCTATATAATAAAGACCCTGTATATGTGTTCCCTGCAGCCTACCCCCTAGCTATATAATAAAGACCCTGTATATGTGTGCCCTGCAGCCTACCCCCTAGCTATATAATAAAGACCCTGTATATGTGTGCCCTGCAGCCTACCTCCCAGCTATATAATAAAGACCCTGTATATGTGTTCCCTGCAGCCGACCTCCCAGCTATATAATAAAGACCCTGTATATGTGTTCCCTGCAGCCTACCCCCTAGCTATATAATAAAAGACCCTGTATATGTGTGCCCTGAAGCCTACCCCCTAGCTATATAATAAAGACCCTGTATATGTGTGCCCTGCAGCCTACCCCCTAGCTATATAATAAAGACCCTGTATATGTGTGCCCTGCAGCCTACCCCCTAGCTATATAATAAAGACCCTGTATATGTGTGCCCTGCAGCCTACCCCCTAGCTATATAATAAAGACCCTGTATATGCGTGCCCTGCAGCCTACCCCCTAGCTATATAATAAAGACCCTGTATATGTGTGCCCTGCAGCCTACCCCCTAGCTATATAATAAAGACCCTGTATATGTGTGCCCTGCAGCCTACCCCCTAGCTATATAATAAAGACCCTGTATATGCGTGCCCTGCAGCCTACCCCCTAGCTATATAATAAAGACCCTGTATATGTGTGCCCTGCAGCCTACCCCCTAGCTATATAATAAAGACCCTGTATATGTGTGCCCTGCAGCCTACCCCCTAGCTATATAATAAAGACCCTGTATATGCGTGCCCTGCAGTCTACCTCCCAGCTATATATTGAAGACCCTGTATATGTGTGCCCTGCAGCCTACCCCCTAGCTATATAATAAAGACCCTGTATATGAGTGCCCTGCAGCCTACCTCCCAGCTATATAATAAAGACCCTGTATATGTGTTCCCTGCAGCCTACCCCCTAGCTATATAATAAAGACCCTGTATATGTGTGCCCTGCAGCCGACCTCCCAGCTATATAATAAAGACCCTGTATATGTGTTCCCTGCAGCCTACCCCCTAGCTATATAATAAAGACCCTGTATATGTGTGCCCTGCAGCCTACCTCCCAGCTATATGATAATAGAGACCCTGTATATGTGTGCCCTGCAGCCTACCTCCCAGCTATATGATAATAGAGACCCTGTATATGAGTGCCCTGCAGCCTACCTCCCAGCTATATGATAATAGAGACCCTGTATATGAGTGCCCTGCAGCCTACCTCCCAGCTATATGATAATAGAGACCCTGTATATGAGTGCACTGCAGCCTACCTCCCAGCTATATGATAATAGAGACCCTGTATATGTGTGCCCTGCAGCCTACCTCCTAGCTATATAATAAAGACCCTGTATATGTGTGCCCTGCAGCCTACCTCCTAGCTATATAATAAAAGACCCTGTATATGTGTGCCCTGCAGTCTACCTCCCAGCTATATGATAAAGACCCTGTATATGTGTGCCCTGCAGCCTACCCCCTAGCTATATAATAAAGACCCTGTATATGTGTGCCCTGCAGCCTACCCCCTAGCTATATAATAAAGACCATGTATATGTGTGCCCTGCAGCCTACCCCCTAGCTATATAATAAAGACCCTGTATATGTGTGCCCTGCAGCCGACCTCCCAGCTATATAATAAAAGACCCTGTATATGTGTGCCCTACAGTCTACCTCCCAGCTATATAATAAAGACCCTGTATATGTGTGCCCTGCAGCCTACCTCCCAGCTATATAATAAAAGACCCTGTATATGTGTGCCCTGCAGCCTACCCCCTAGCTATATAATAAAGACCCTGTATATATGTGCCCTGCAGCCTACCCCCTAGCTATATAATAAAGACCCTGTATATGTGTGCCCTGCAGCCTACCCCCTAGCTATATGATAAAGACCCTGTATATATGTGCCCTACAGTCTACCTCCCAGCTATATAATAAAGACCCTGTATATGCGTGCCCTGCAGCCTACCCCCTAGCTATATAATAAAGACCCTGTATATGTGTGCCCTGCAGCCTACCCCCTAGCTATATAATAAAGACCCTGTATATGTGTGCCCTGCAGCCTACCCCCTAGCTATATAATAAAAGACCCTGTATATGTGTGCCCTGCAGCCTACCCCCTAGCTATATAATAAAAGACCCTGTATATGTGTGCCCTGCAGCCTACCCCCTAGCTATATAATAAAGACCCTGTATATGTGTGCCCTGCAGCCTACCTTCCAGCTATATAATAAAGACCCTGTATATGCGTGCCCTGCAGCCTACCCCCTAGCTATATAATAAAGACCCTGTATATGTGTGCCCTGCAGCCTACCCCCTAGCTATATAATGAAGACCCTGTATATGTGTGCCCTGCAGCCTACCTCCCAGCTATATAATAAAGACCCTGTATATGTGTGCCCTGCAGTCTACCTCCCAGCTATATAATAAAGACCCTGTATATGCGTGCCCTGCAGCCTACCCCCTAGCTATATAATGAAGACCCTGTATATGTGTGCCCTGCAGCCTACCCCCTAGCTATATAATAAAGACCCTGTATATGAGTGCCCTGCAGCCTACCTCCCAGCTATATAATGAAGACCCTGTATATGTGTGCCCTGCAATCTACCCCCTAGCTATATAATAAAGACCCTGTATATGTGTGCCCTGCAGCCTACCCCCTAGCTATATAATAAAGACCCTGTATATGAGTGCCCTGCAGCCTACCTCCCAGCTATATAATGAAGACCCTGTATATGTGTTCCCTGCAGCCTACCCCCTAGCTATACAATAAAGACCCTGTATATGTGTGCCCTGCAGCCTACCTCCCAGCTATATAATAAAGACCCTGTATATGTGTGCCCTGCAGCCTACCCCCTAGCTATATAATAATAGAGACCCTGTATATGCGTGCCCTACAGTCTATCTCCCAGCTATATAATAAAGACCCTGTATATGTGTGCCCTGCAGTCTACCTCCCAGCTATATGATAATAGAGACCCTGTATATGTGTGCCCTGCAGCCTACCTCCCAGCTATATGATAATAGAGACCCTGTATATGTGTGCCCTGCAGTCTACCTCCCAGCTATATAATAAAAGACCCTGTATATGTGTGCCCTGCAGCCTACCCACTAGCTATATAATAAAGACCCTGTATATGTGTGCCCTGCAGCCTACCTCCCAAATATATGATAATAGAGACCCTGTATATGTGTGCTCTGCAGCCTAACTCCCAGTTATATGATAATAGAGACCCTGTATATGTGTGCCCTGCAGCCTACCTCCCAGCTATATGATAATAGATACCCTGTATATGTGTGCCCTGTAGCCTACCTCCCAGTTATATGATAATAGAGACCCTGTATATGTATGCCCTGCAGCCTACCTACCTGATATATGATAATAGAGACCCTGTATATGTAAGCCCTGCAGCCGACCTCCCAGCTATATAATAATAGAGACCCTGTATATGTGTGCCCTGCAGCCTGCCTACCTGCTATATGAAAAATAAACCCTGTATATGTGTGCCCTGCAGCCTACCTACCAGCTATATAATAAAAGACCCTGTATATGTGTAACCTACAGTCTACCTCCCAGCTATATGATAATAGAGACCCTGTATATGTGTGCCCTACAGCCTACCTACCAGCTATATAATAAAAGACCCTGTATATGTGTAACCTACAGTCTACCTCCCAGCTATATGATAAAAGAGACCGTGTATAAGTGTGCCCTGCAGCCTACCCCCTAGCTATATAATAAAAGACCCTGTATATGTGTGCCCCACAGCCTACCCCCTAGCTATATAATAAAAGACCCTGTATATGTGTGCCCTGCAGCCTACCTCCCAGCTATATCATAAAAGACCCTGTATATGTGTGCCCTGCAGCCTACCTCCCAGCTATATAATAAAGACCCTGTATATGTGTGCCCTGCAGCCTACCCCCTAGCTATATAATAAAGACCCTGTATATGTGTGCCCTGCAGCCTACCCCCTAGCTATATAATAAAGACCCTGTATATGAGTGCCCTGCAGCCTACCTCCCAGCTATATAATGAAGACCCTGTATATGTGTGCCCTGCAGCCTACCCCCTAGCTATATAATAAAGACCCTGTATATGAGTGCCCTGCAGCCTACCTCCCAGCTATATAATGAAGACCCTGTATATGTGTTCCCTGCAGCCTACCCCCTAGCTATACAATAAAGACCCTGTATATGTGTGCCCTGCAGCCTACCTCCCAGCTATATAATAAAGACCCTGTATATGTGTGCCCTGCAGTCTACCCCCTAGCTATATAATAATAGAGACACTGTATATGTGTGCCCTGCAGCCTACCCCCTAGCTATATAATAATAGAGACCCTGTATATGCGTGCCCTACAGTCTATCTCCCAGCTATATAATAAAGACCCTGTATATGTGTGCCCTGCAGTCTACCTCCCAGCTATATGATAATAGAGACCCTGTATATGTGTGCCCTGCAGCCTACCTCCCAGCTATATGATAATAGAGACCCTGTATATGTGTGCCCTGCAGTCTACCTCCCAGCTATATGATAATAGAGACCCTGTATATGTGTGCCCTACAGCCTACCTCCCAAATATATGATAATAGAGACCCTGTATATGTGTGCTCTGCAGCCTAACTCCCAGTTATATGATAATAGAGACCCTGTATATGTGTGCCCTGCAGCCTACCTCCCAGCTATATGATAATAGATACCCTGTATATGTGTGCCCTGTAGCCTACCTCCCAGCTATATGATAATAGAGACCCTGTATATGTATGCCCTGCAGCCTACCTACCTGATATATGATAATAGAGACCCTGTATATGTAAGCCCTGCAGCCGACCTCCCAGCTATATAATAATAGAGACCCTGTATATGTGTGCCCTGCAGCCTGCCTACCTGCTATATGAAAAATAAACCCTGTATATGTGTGCCCTGCAGCCTACCTACCAGCTATATAATAAAAGACCCTGTATATGTGTAACCTACAGTCTACCTCCCAGCTATATGATAATAGAGACCCTGTATATGTGTGCCCTACAGCCTACCTACCAGCTATATAATAAAAGACCCTGTATATGTGTAACCTACAGTCTACCTCCCAGCTATATGATAAAAGAGACCGTGTATAAGTGTGCCCTGCAGCCTACCACCTAGCTATATAATAAAAGACCCTGTATATGTGTGCCCTGCAGCCTACCCCCTAGCTATATAATAAAAGACCCTGTATATGTGTGCCCTGCAGCCTACCTCCCAGCTATATCATAAAAGACCCTGTATATGTGTGCCCTGCAGCCTACCCCCTAGCTATATAATAAAGACCCTGTATATGTGTGCCCTGCAGCCTACCTCCCAGCTATATGATAAAAGACCCTGTATAAGTGTGCCCTGCAGCCTACCCCCTAGCTATATAATAAAGACCCTGTATATGTGTGCCCTGCAGCCTACCCCCTAGCTATATAATAAAGACCCTGTATATATGTGCCCTGCAGCCTACCCCCTAGCTATATAATAAAGACCCTGTATAGGTGTGCCCTGCAGCCTACCTTCCAGCTATATAATAAAGACCCTGTATATGCGTGCCCTGCAGCCTACCCCCTAGCTATATAATAAAGACCCTGTATATGTGTGCCCTGCAGCCTACCCCCTAGCTATATAATGAAGACCCTGTATATGTGTGCCCTGCAGCCTACCTCCCAGCTATATAATAAAGACCCTGTATATGTGTGCCCTGCAGCCGACCTCCCAGCTATATAATAAAGACCCTGTATATGTGTTCCCTGCAGCCTACCCCCTAGCTATATAATAAAGACCCTGTATATGTGTGCCCTGCAGCCTACCCCCTAGCTATATAATAAAGAACCTGTATATGTGTGCCCTGCAGCCTACCCCCTAGCTATATAATAAAGACCCTGTATATGTGTGCCCTGCAGCCTACCTCCCAGCTATATAATAAAGACCCTGTATATGCGTGCCCTGCAGCCTACCCCGTAGCTATATAATAAAGACCCTGTATATGTGTTCCCTGCAGCCTACCACCTAGCTATATAATAAAGACCCTGTATATGTGTGCCCTGCAGCCTACCCCGTAGCTATATAATAAAGACCCTGTATATGTGTTCCCTGCAGCCTACCCCCTAGCTATATAATAAAGACCCTGTATATGTGTGCCCTGCAGCCTACCTACCAGCTATATGATAATAGAGACCCTGTAAATGTGTGCCCTGCAGCCTACCTCCCAGCTATATGATAATAGAGACCCTGTATATGAGTGCCCTGCAGCCTACCTCCCAGCTATATGATAAAATAGACCCTGTATATGAGTGCCCTGAAGCCTACCTCCCAGCTATATGATAATAGAGACCCTGTATATGTGTGCCCTGCAGCCTGCCTACCTGCTATATGAAAAATAAACCCTGTATATGTGTGCCCTGCAGCCTACCCCCTAGCTATATAATAAAGACCCTGTATATGTGTGCCCTGCAGCCTACCTCCCAGCTATATAATAAAGACCCTGTATATGTGTTCCCTGCAGCCTACCCCCTAGCTATATAATAAAGACCCTGTATATGTGTGCCCTGCAGCCTACCCCGTAGCTATATAATAAAGACCCTGTATATGTGTTCCCTGCAGCCTACCCCCTAGCTATATAATAAAGACCCTGTATATGTGTGCCCTGCAGCCTACCTACCAGCTATATGATAATAGAGACCCTGTATATGTGTGCCCTGCAGCCTACCTCCCAGCTATATGATAATAGAGACCCTGTATATGAGTGCCCTGCAGCCTACCTCCCAGCTATATGATAAAATAGACACTGTATATGAGTGCCCTGCAGCCTACCTCCCAGCTATATGATAAAATAGACCCTGTATATGCGTGCCCTGCAGCCTACCTCCCAGCTATATGATAATAGAGACCCTGTATATGTGTGCCCTGCAGCCTACCTCCCAGCTATATGATAATAGAGACCCTGTATATTTGTGCCCTGCAGCCTACCTCCCAGCTATATGATAATATAGACCCTGTATATGTGTGCCTTGCAGCCTACCTCCCAGCTATATGATAATAGAGACCCTGTATATGTGTGCACTGCAGCCTACCTCCCAGCTATATGATAATAGAGACCCTGTATATGTGTGCCCTGCAGCCTACCTCCCAGCTATATGATAATAGAGACCCTGTATATGTGTGCCCTACAGTCTGCCTCCCAGCTATATAATAAAAGACCCTGTATATGTGTGCCCTACAGTCTACCTCCCAGCTATATAATAAAGACCCTGTATATGTGTGCCCTACAGTCTGCCTCCCAGCTATATAATAAAAGACCCTGTATATGTGTGCCCTACAGTCTGCCTCCCAGCTATATAATAAAAGACCCTGTATATGTGTGCCCTACAGCCTACCTCCCAGCTATATAATAATAGAGACCCTGTATATGTGTGCCCTGCAGCCTACCTCCCATATATATGATAATAGAGACCCTGTATATGTGTGCTCTGCAGCCTAACTCCCAGTTATATGATAATAGAGACCCTGTATATGTGTGCCCTGCAGCCTACCTACCTGATATATGATAATAGAGACCCTGTATATGTAAGCCCTGCAGCCGACCTCCCAGCTATATAATAATAGAGACCCTGTATATGTGTGCCCTGCAGCCTGTCTACCTGCTATATGAAAAATAAACCCTGTATATGTGTGCCCTGCAGCCTACCTACCAGCTATATAATAAAAGACCCTGTATATGTGTAACCTACAGTCTACCCCCCAGCTATATGATAATAGAGACCCTGTATATGTGTGCCCTATAGCCTACCTACCAGCTATATATTAAAAGACCCTGTATATGTGTAACCTACAGTCTACCTCCCAGCTATATGATAAAAGAGACCGTGTATAAGTGTGCCCTGCAGCCTACCCCCTAGCTATATAATAAAAGACCCTGTATATGTGTGCCCTGCAGCCTACCCCCTAGCTATATAATAAAAGACCCTGTATATGTGTGCCCTGCAGCCTACCTCCCAGCTATATCATAAAAGACCCTGTATATGTGTGCCCTGCAGCCTACCCCCTAGCTATATAATAAAGACCCTGTATATGTGTGCCCTGCAGCCTACCTCCCAGCTATATGATAAAAGACCCTGTATAAGTGTGCCCTGCAGCCTACACCCTAGCTATATAATAAAGACCCTGTATATGTGTGCCCTGCAGCCTACCCCCTAGCTATATAATAAAGACCCTGTATATATGTGCCCTGCAGCCTACCCCCTAGCTATATAATAAAGACCCTGTATATGTGTGCCCTGCAGCCTACCTTCCAGCTATATAATAAAGACCCTGTATATGCGTGCCCTGCAGCCTACCCCCTAGCTATATAATTAAAACCCTGTATATGTGTGCCCTGCAGCCTACCCCCTAGCTATATAATAAAGACCCTGTATATGTGTGCCCTGCAGCCTACCTCCCAGCTATATAATAAAGACCCTGTATATGCGTGCCCTGCAGCCTACCCCCTAGCTATATAATAAAGACCCTGTATATGTTTGCTCTGCAGCCGACCTCCCAGCTATATAATAAAGACCCTGTATATGTGTTCCCTGCAGCCTACCCCCTAGCTATATAATAAAGACCCTGTATATGTGTGCCCTGCAGCCTACCCCCTAGCTATATAATAAAGAACCTGTATATGTGTGCCCTGCAGCCTACCCCCTAGCTATATAATAAAGACTCTGTATATGTGTGCCCTGCAGTCTACCTCCCAGCTATATAATAAAGACCCTGTATATGCGTGCCCTGCAGCCTACCCCATAGCTATATAATAAAGACCCTGTATATGTGTTCCCTGCAGCCTACCCCCTAGCTATATAATAAAGACCCTGTATATGTGTGCCCTGCAGCCTACCCCGTAGCTATATAATAAAGACCCTGTATATGTGTTCCCTGCAGCCTACCCCCTAGCTATATAATAAAGACCCTGTATATGTGTGCCCTGCAGCCTACCTACCAGCTATATGATAATAGAGACCCTGTATATGTGTGCCCTGCAGCCTACCTCCCAGCTATATGATAATAGAGACCCTGTATATGAGTGCCCTGCAGCCTACCTCCCAGCTATATGATAAAATAGACCCTGTATATGAGTGCCCTGCAGCCTACCTCCCAGCTATATGATAATAGAGACCCTGTATATGTGTGCCCTGCAGCCTACCTCCCAGCTATATGATAATAGAGACCCTGTATATGTGTGCCCTGCAGCCTACCTCCCAGCTATATGATAATAGAGACCCTGTATATGTGTGCCCTGCAGCCTACCTCCCAGCTATATGATAATAGAGACCCTGTATATGTGTGCACTGCAGCCTACCTCCCAGCTATATGATAATAGAGACCCTGTATATGTGTGCCCTACAGTCTGCCTCCCAGCTATATAATAAAAGACCCTGTATATGTGTGCCCTACAGTCTACCTCCCAGCTATATAATAAAGACCCTGTATATGTGTGCCCTGCAGCCTACCCACTAGCTATATAATAAAGACCCTGTATATGTGTGCCCTGCAGCCTACCCCCTAGCTATATAATAAAGACCCTGTATATGCGTTCCCTGCAGCCTACCTCCTAGCTATATAATAAAGACCCTGTATATGTGTGCCCTGCAGCCTACCTCCTAGCTATATAATAAAGACCCTGTATATGTGTGCCCTGCAGCCTACCTCCTAGCTATATTATAAAGACCCTGTATATGAGTGCCCTGCAGCCTACCCCCTAGCTATATAATAAAGACCCTGTATATGCGTTCCCTGCAGCCTACCTCCTAGCTATATAATAAAGACCCTGTATATGTGTGCCCTGCAGCCTACCTCCTAGCTATATAATAAAGACCCTGTATATGTGTGCCCTGCAGGCTACCTCCTAGCTATATAATAAAGACCCTTTATATGTGTGCCCTGCAGCCTACCTCCTAGCTATATAATAAAGACCCTGTATATGTGTGCCCTGCAGCCTACCTCCTAGCTATATAATAAAGACCCTGTATATGAGTGCCCTGCAGCCTACCTCCCAGGTATATGATAATAGAGACCCTGTATATGAGTGCCCTGCAGCCTACCTCCCAGCTATATGATAAAGACCCTGTATATGTGTGCCCTGCAGTCTACCTCCCAGCTATATGATAAAAGAGACTCTGTATATGAGTGCCCTGCAGCCTACCTCCCAGCTATATGATAAAATAGACCCTGTATATGTGTGCCCTGCAGCCTACCTACCTGCTATATGATAATAGAGACCCTGTATATGAGTGCCCTGCAGCCTACCTCCCAGCTATATGATAATAGAGACCCTGTATATGAGTGCCCTGCAGCCTACCTCCCAGCTATATGATAAAAGAGACTCTGTATATGAGTGCCCTGCAGCCTACCTCCCAGCTATATGATAAAAGACCCGGTATATGTGTGCCCTGCAGCCTACCTCCCAGCTATATGATAAAAGAGACCCTGTATATGTGTGCCCTGCAGCCTACCTCCCAGCTATATGATAATAGAGACCCTGTATATGTATGCCCTGCAGCCTACCTCCCAGCTATATGATAATAGAGACCCTGTATATGTGTGCCCTGCAGCCTACCCCCTAGCTATATAATAATAGAGACCCTGTATATGTGTGCCCTGCAGCCTACCTCCCAGCTATATAATAAAGACCCTGTATATGTGTGCCCTGCAGCCTACCTCCCAGCTATATGATAATAGATACCCTGTATATGTGTGCCCTGTAGCCTACCTCCCAGCTATATGATAAAAGACCCTGTATATGTGTGCCCTGCAGCCTACCTCCCAGCTATATGATAATAGAGACCCTGTATATGAGTGCCCTGCAGCCTACCTCCCAGCTATATGATAAAATAGACCCTGTATATGAGTGCCCTGCAGCCTACCTCCCAGCTATATGATAATAGAGACCCTGTATATGTGTGCCCTGCAGCCTACCTCCCAGCTATATGATAATAGAGACCCTGTATATGTGTGCCCTGCAGCCTACCTCCCAGCTATATGATAATAGAGACCCTGTATATGTGTGCCCTGCAGCCTACCTCCCAGCTATATGATAATAGAGACCCTGTATATTTGTGCCCTGCAGCCTACCTCCCAGCTATATGATAATATAGACCCTGTATATGTGTGCCCTGCAGCCTACCTCCCAGCTATATGATAATAGAGACCCTGTATATGTGTGCACTGCAGCCTACCTCCCAGCTATATGATAATAGAGACCCTGTATATGTGTGCCCTGCAGCCTACCTCCCAGCTATATGATAATAGAGACCCTGTATATGTGTGCCCTACAGTCTGCCTCCCAGCTATATAATAAAAGACCCTGTATATGTGTGCCCTACAGTCTACCTCCCAGCTATATAATAAAGACCCTGTATATGAGTGCCCTGCAGCCTACCCCCTAGCTATATAATAAAGACCCTGTATATGTGTGCCCTACAGCCTACCTCCCAGCTATATAATAATAGAGACCCTGTATATGTGTGCCCTGCAGCCTACCTCCCATATATATGATAATAGAGACCCTGTATATGTGTGCTCTGCAGCCTAACTCCCAGTTATATGATAATAGAGACCCTGTATATGTGTGCCCTGCAGCCTACCTACCTGATATATGATAATAGAGACCCTGTATATGTAAGCCCTGCAGCCGACCTCCCAGCTATATAATAATAGAGACCCTGTATATGTGTGCCCTGCAGCCTGTCTACCTGCTATATGAAAAATAAACCCTGTATATGTGTGCCCTGCAGCCTACCTACCAGCTATATAATAAAAGACCCTGTATATGTGTAACCTACAGTCTACCCCCCAGCTATATGATAATAGAGACCCTGTATATGTGTGCCCTACAGCCTACCTACCAGCTATATAATAAAAGACCCTGTATATGTGTAACCTACAGTCTACCTCCCAGCTATATGATAAAAGAGACCGTGTATAAGTGTGCCCTGCAGCCTACCCCCTAGCTATATAATAAAAGACCCTGTATATGTGTGCCCTGCAGCCTACCCCCTAGCTATATAATAAAAGACCCTGTATATGTGTGCCCTGCAGCCTACCTCCCAGCTATATCATAAAAGACCCTGTATATGTGTGCCCTGCAGCCTACCCCCTAGCTATATAATAAAGACCCTGTATATGTGTGCCCTGCAGCCTACCTCCCAGCTATATGATAAAAGACCCTGTATAAGTGTGCCCTGCAGCCTACCCCCTAGCTATATAATAAAGACCCTGTATATGTGTGCCCTGCAGCCTACCCCCTAGCTATATAATAAAGACCCTGTATATATGTGCCCTGCAGCCTACCCCCTAGCTATATAATAAAGACCCTGTATATGTGTGCCCTGCAGCCTACCTTCCAGCTATATAATAAAGACCCTGTATATGCGTGCCCTGCAGCCTACCCCCTAGCTATATAATAAAAACCCTGTATATGTGTGCCCTGCAGCCTACCCCCTAGCTATATAATAAAGACCCTGTATATGTGTGCCCTGCAGCCTACCTCCCAGCTATATAATAAAGACCCTGTATATGCGTGCCCTGCAGCCTACCCCCTAGCTATATAATAAAGACCCTGTATATGTTTGCTCTGCAGCCGACCTCCCAGCTATATAATAAAGACCCTGTATATGTGTTCCCTGCAGCCTACCCCCTAGCTATATAATAAAGACCCTGTATATGTGTGCCCTGCAGCCTACCCCCTAGCTATATAATAAAGAACCTGTATATGTGTGCCCTGCAGCCTACCCCCTAGCTATATAATAAAGACTCTGTATATGTGTGCCCTGCAGTCTACCTCCCAGCTATATAATAAAGACCCTGTATATGCGTGCCCTGCAGCCTACCCCATAGCTATATAATAAAGACCCTGTATATGTGTTCCCTGCAGCCTACCCCCTAGCTATATAATAAAGACCCTGTATATGTGTGCCCTGCAGCCTACCCCATAGCTATATAATAAAGACCCTGTATATGTGTTCCCTGCAGCCTACCCCCTAGCTATATAATAAAGACCCTGTATATGTGTGCCCTGCAGCCTACCTACCAGCTATATGATAATAGAGACCCTGTATATGTGTGCCCTGCAGCCTACCTCCCAGCTATATGATAATAGAGACCCTGTATATGAGTGCCCTGCAGCCTACCTCCCAGCTATATGATAAAATAGACCCTGTATATGAGTGCCCTGCAGCCTACCTCCCAGCTATATGATAATAGAGACCCTGTATATGTGTGCCCTGCAGCCTACCTCCCAGCTATATGATAATAGAGACCCTGTATATGTGTGCCCTGCAGCCTACCTCCCAGCTATATGATAATAGAGACCCTGTATATGTGTGCCCTGCAGCCTACCTCCCAGCTATATGATAATAGAGACCCTGTATATGTGTGCACTGCAGCCTACCTCCCAGCTATATGATAATAGAGACCCTGTATATGTGTGCCCTACAGTCTGCCTCCCAGCTATATAATAAAAGACCCTGTATATGTGTGCCCTACAGTCTACCTCCCAGCTATATAATAAAGACCCTGTATATGTGTGCCCTGCAGCCTACCCACTAGCTATATAATAAAGACCCTGTATATGTGTGCCCTGCAGCCTACCCCCTAGCTATATAATAAAGACCCTGTATATGCGTTCCCTGCAGCCTACCTCCTAGCTATATAATAAAGACCCTGTATATGTGTGCCCTGCAGCCTACCTCCTAGCTATATAATAAAGACCCTGTATATGTGTGCCCTGCAGCCTACCTCCTAGCTATATTATAAAGACCCTGTATATGAGTGCCCTGCAGCCTACCCCCTAGCTATATAATAAAGACCCTGTATATGCGTTCCCTGCAGCCTACCTCCTAGCTATATAATAAAGACCCTGTATATGTGTGCCCTGCAGCCTACCTCCTAGCTATATAATAAAGACCCTGTATATGTGTGCCCTGCAGGCTACCTCCTAGCTATATAATAAAGACCCTTTATATGTGTGCCCTGCAGCCTACCTCCTAGCTATATAATAAAGACCCTGTATATGTGTGCCCTGCAGCCTACCTCCTAGCTTTATAATAAAGACCCTGTATATGAGTGCCCTGCAGCCTACCTCCCAGCTATATGATAATAGAGACCCTGTATATGAGTGCCCTGCAGCCTACCTCCCAGGTATATGATAATAGAGACCCTGTATATGAGTGCCCTGCAGCCTACCTCCCAGCTATATGATAAAGACCCTGTATATGTGTGCCCTGCAGTCTACCTCCCAGCTATATGATAAAAGAGACTCTGTATATGAGTGCCCTGCAGCCTACCTCCCAGCTATATGATAAAATAGACCCTGTATATGTGTGCCCTGCAGCCTACCTACCTGCTATATGATAATAGAGACCCTGTATATGAGTGCCCTGCAGCCTACCTCCCAGCTATATGATAATAGAGACCCTGTATATGAGTGCCCTGCAGCCTACCTCCCAGCTATATGATAAAAGAGACTCTGTATATGAGTGCCCTGCAGCCTACCTCCCAGCTATATGATAAAAGACCCGGTATATGTGTGCCCTGCAGCCTACCTCCCAGCTATATGATAAAAGAGACCCTGTATATGTGTGCCCTGCAGCCTACCTCCCAGCTATATGATAATAGAGACCCTGTATATGTATGCCCTGCAGCCTACCTCCCAGCTATATGATAATAGAGACCCTGTATATGTGTGCCCTGCAGCCTACCCCCTAGCTATATAATAATAGAGACCCTGTATATGTGTGCCCTGCAGCCTACCTCCCAGCTATATGATAATAGAGACCCTGTATATGTAAGCACTACAGCCTACCTCCCAGCTATATGATAATAGAGACCCTGTATATGAGTATATTGCAGCCTACCTCCCAGCTATATGATAATAGAGACCCTATATATGAGTGCCCTGCAGCCTACTTCCCAGCTATATGATAAAATTCCCTGTATATGTGGACCCTGCAGCCTACCTACCTGCTATATGAAAAAAGACAGCCTGTATATGTGTGCCCTGCAGCCTACCTTCTGGCTATATGACAAAACAGATCCTGTATATGTGTTCCCTGCAGCCTACCGCCCACAACGTCGCCGACACTATCATAAAGTTATTAACCCCTAAACCGCCGTTCTCTCACATCACAAACACTGGTTAAATTTTATTAACCCCTAATCTGCCGTCCCTAACATCGCCGCCACCTACCTACATTTATTAACCCCTAATCTGCCTCCTCCAACGTCGCCGCCACTATATTAAATGTATTAACCCCTAAATCTAACTCTAACCCTAACACCCCCCTAACTTAAATATAATTTAAATACATCTAAATAAAATTACTACAATTAACTAAATAATTCCTATTTAAAACTAAATACTTACCTATAAAATAAACCATAAGATAGCTATAATATAACTAATAGTTACGTTGTATCTATCTTATGGTTTATTTTTATTTTACAGGCAACTTTATATTTTTTTTTTACTAACTACAATAGTTATTAAATCGTTATTAACGATTTAATAACTTCCTAGTTAAAATAAAGATAAATATACCTGTAAAAGAAATCCTAACCTAAGTTACAATTACACCTAACACTACACTATAATTAAATTAATTCCCTACATTAAATTAAATTAATTACAATAAAATAAAATAAAATAAAGTACAAAAAACCCACTAAATTACAGAAAATAATAAAATAATTACAAGTTTTTTTAAACTAATTACACCTTATCTAATCCCCCTAATAAAATAAAAAAGCCCCCCAAAATAATAAAAAGCCCTACCCTATACTAAATTACAAATAGCCCTTAAAAGGGTTTTTTTTGCAGGGCATTGCCCCAAAGTAATCAGCTCTTTTACCTGTATAAAAAAATAGAATACCCCCCAACATAAAAACCCACCACCAACACACCCAACCCTACTCTAAAACCCACCCAATCCCCCCTTAATAAAACCTAACACTAACCCCTTGAAGATCATCCTACCGTGAGACGTCTTCACCCAACTGGGCAGAAGTGGTCCTCCAGGCGGGCAGAAGTCTTCATCCAAGCTGGGAAGAATAGGTCATCCAGACGGGCAGAAGTCTTCATCCAGACGGCATCTTCTATCTTCATCCAGACGGCATCTTCTATCTTCATCCATCCGGAGCGGAACGGGTCCATCTTCAAGACATCATACGCGGAGCATCCTCTTCATCTGATGGCTACTGGAACAATGACGGGTCCTTTAAATGATGTCATCCAAGATGGCATCCCTTGAATTCCGATTGGCTGATAGAATTCTCTCAGCCAATCAGAATTAAGGTAGAAAAAATCCTATTGGCTGATGCAATCAGCCAATAGGATTGAGCTCGCATTCTATTGGCTGTTCCAATCAGCCAATAGGATTTTTTCCACCACCAACACACCCAACCCTACTCTAAAACCCACCCAATCCCCCCTTAATAAAACCTAACACTAACCCCTTGAAGATCATCCTACCGTGAGACGTCTTCACCCAACTGGGCAGAAGTGGTCCTCCAGGCGGGCAGAAGTCTTCATCCAAGCTGGGAAGAATAGGTCATCCAGACGGGCAGAAGTCTTCATCCAGACGGCATCTTCTATCTTCATCCAGACGGCATCTTCTATCTTCATCCATCCGGAGCGGAACGGGTCCATCTTCAAGACATCATACGCGGAGCATCCTCTTCATCTGATGGCTACTGGAACAATGACGGGTCCTTTAAATGATGTCATCCAAGATGGCATCCCTTGAATTCCGATTGGCTGATAGAATTCTCTCAGCCAATCAGAATTAAGGTAGAAAAAATCCTATTGGCTGATGCAATCAGCCAATAGGATTGAGCTCGCATTCTATTGGCTGTTCCAATCAGCCAATAGGATTTTTTCTACCTTAATTCCGATTGGCTGATAGAATTCTATCAGCCAATCGGAATTCATGGGACGCCATCTTGGATGACGTCATTTAAAGGACCCATCATTGTTCCAGTAGCCGTTGGATGAAGAGGATGCTCCGCGTCGAATGTCTTGAAGATGGACCCGCTCCGCGTCGTATGGATGAAGATAGAAGAGGCCGCCAGGATAAAGACTTCTGCCCGTCTGGAGGACCTATTCTGCCCGGCTTCGATGAAGACTTCTGCCCATCTGGAGCACCACTTCTGCAGCCTTTGTGGAGGACTTCAACCCGGTTGGGTGAAGACGTCTCAAAGTAGGGTGATTTTCAGATGGTTAGTGTTAGGTTTTATTAAGGGGGGAATGGGTGGGTTTTAGAGTAGGGTTGGGTGTGTGGGTGGTGGTTTGTAAATGTTGGGGGGGTATTGTATTTTTTTTTTACAGGTAAAAGATCTGATTACTTTGGGGCAATGCCCCGCAAAAAGCCCTTTAAGGGCTATTTGTAATTTAGTATAGCGTAGGGAATTTTATTATTTTGGGGGGCTTTTTATTTTATTAGGGGGATTAGATTAGGTGTAATTAGTTTTAAAAAAAATATTTTTTTATTTTCTGTAATTTAGTGTTTGTTTTTTCCGTGATTTAGATAATTGTATTTAATTGTATTTAATTGTAGTTAGTTTAGGGAATTAATTTAATTATAGTGTAGTGTTAGGTGTAATTGTAACATAGGTTAGGTTTTATTTTACAGGTAAATTTGTCTTTATTTTAACTAGGTAGTTATTAAATAGTTAATAACTATTTAATAACTATTGTACCTAGTTAAAATAAATACAAACTTGCCTGTAAAATAAAAATAAATCCTAAGCTAGCTACAATTTAACTATTAGTTATATTGTAGCTATTTTAAGGTTTATTTTACAGGTAAGTATTTAGTTTTAAATAGGAATTATTTAGTTAATTGTAGTAATTTTATTTCGATTTATTTAAATTATATTTAAGTTAGGGGGGTGTTAGGGTTAGGGTTAGACTTAAGTTTAGGGGTTAATACATTTAATATAGTGGCGGCAACGTTGGGGGCGGAAGATTAGGGGTTAATAAATGTAGGTAGGTGTCGGTGATGTTAGGGACGGCAGATTAGGGGTTAATAATATTTAAATAGTGTTTGCGAGGCGGGAGTGCATCGGTTTAGGGGTTAATAAATTTATTATAGTGGCGGCGATGTCCGGTTCGGCAGAATAGGGGTTAAAAGTTTTATTTTAGTGTTTGTGATGTGGGGGAGCCTCGTTTTAGGGGTTAATAGGTAGTTTATGGGTGTTAGTGTACTTTTTTATCACTTTAGTTAAGAGTTTTATGTTACGGCGTTAGCCCATAAAACTCTTAACTACTGACTTTTAAATGCGGTAGGAGTCTTGACAGGAGAAGGTGTACCGCTCACTTTTTCCAAGATTCGTAATACCGGCGTTAGGAAAATCCCATTGAAAATATGGGATACGCAACTGATGTAAGTGGATTTGCGGTATGTTCGAGTCGTGGAAAAAAAGTGAACGGTACACTTGTACCTGCCAGACTCGTAATACCAGCGTTAGGAAAAAAGCAGCGTTGGGACCTCTCAACGCTGCTTTTTAAGGCTAACGCAAAACTCGTAATCTAGGTGACAGTGTTCCAAGACAAACACTTGCTACCCACAGTAAAATTTGGTGGATGTTCCATCATGCTGTGGGGCTGTGTAGCCAGTGCCGGTACTGGGACTCTTGTTAAATTTGAGGGTCACATAGATTCCACTCAATATCAGCAGATCCTTGAGAATAATGTTGAGGAATCAGTCACAAAGTTGAAGTTATGCCGGGGCTGGATATTTCAACAAGACAACGAACCAAACACTGCTCAAAATCTACTCTGGCATTTATGCAAAGGAACAAGTACAATGTTCTGGAATGGCCATCCCAGTCCCCAGACCTGAATATCATTGAAAATCTGTGGGGTGATTTGAAGTGGGCTGTTCATGCTCAGCAACCATCAAACCTAACTGAACAGGAGATGTTTTTGCAAGGAGGAATGGTCCGAAAATACAATTTTATATATATATATATATATATATATATATATATATATATATATATATATATATATATATATACAGGGAGTGCAGAATTATTAGGCAAATGAGTATTTTGACCACATCATCCTCTTTATGCATGTTGTCTTACTCCAAGCTGTATAGGCTCGAAAGCCTACTACCAATTAAGCATATTAGGTGATGTGCATCTCTGTAATGAGAAGGGGTGTGGTCTAATGACATCAACACCCTATATCAGGTGTGCATAATTATTAGGCAACTTCCTTTCCTTTGGCAAAATGGGTCAAAAGAAGGACTTAACAGGCTCAGAAAAGTAAAAAATAGTGAGATATCTTGCAGAGGGATGCAGAACTCTTAAAATTGCAAAACTTCTGAAGCGTGATCATCGAACAATCAAGCGTTTCATTCAAAATAGTCAACAGGGTCGCCAGAAGCGTGTTGAAAAACCAAGGCGCAAAATAACTGCCCATGAACTGAGAAAAGTCAAGCGTGCAGCTGCCAAGATGCCACTTGCCACCAGTTTGGCCATATTTCAGAGCTGCAACATCACTGGAGTGCCCAAAAGCACAAGGTGTGCAATACTCAGAGACATGGCCAAGGTAAGAAAGGCTGAAAGACGACCATCACTGAACAAGACACACAAGCTGAAATGTCAAGACTGGGCCAAGAAATATCTCAAGACTGATTTTTCTAAGGTTTTATGGACTGATGAAATGAGAGTGAGTCTTGATGGGCCAGATGGATGGGCCCGTGGCTGGATTGGTAAAGGGCAGAGAGCTCCAGTCCGACTCAGACGCCAGCAAGGTGGAGGTGGAGTACTGGTTTGGTCTGGTATCATCAAAGATGAGCTTGTGGGGCCTTTTCGGGTTGAGGATGGAGTCAAGCTCAACTCCCAGTCCTACTGCCACTTTCTAGAAGACACCTTCTTCAAGCAGTGGTACAGGAATAAGTCTGCATCCTTCAAGAAAAACATGATTTTCATGCAGGACAATGCTCCATTACATGCGTCCAAGTACTCCACAGCGTGGCTGGCAAGAAAGGGTATAAAAGAAGAAAATCTAATGACATGGCCTCCTTGTTCACCTGATCTGAACCCCATTGAGAACCTGTGGTCCATCATCAAATGTGAGATTTACAAGGAGGGAAAACAGTATACCTCTCTGAACAGTGTCTGGGAGGCTGTGGTTGCTGCTGCACTCAATGTTGATGGTGAACAGATCAAAACACTGACAGAATCCATGGATGGCAGGCTTTTGAGTGTCCTTGCAAAGAAAGGTGGCTATATTGGTCACTGATTTGTTTTTGTTTTGTTTTTGAATGTCAGAAATGTATATTTGTGAATGTTGAGATGTTATATTGGTTTCACTGGTAAAAATAAATAATTGAAATGGGTTTATATTTGTTTTTTGTTAAGTTGCCTAATAATTATGCACAGTAATAGTCACCTGCACACACAGATATCCCCCTAAAATAGCTAAAACTAAAAACAAACTAAAAACTACTTCCAAAAATATTCAGCTTTGATATTAATGAGTTTTTTGGGTTCATTGAGAACATGGTTGTTGTTCAATAATAAAATTAATCCTCAAAAATACAACTTGCCTAATAATTCTGCACTCCCTGTATATATATATATATATATATATATATATATATATATATATATATATATATATATATATATATATATATATATACGTTGATTGCAGTAGCCATGTTAGTCCAGAGATTTAGATATCAAAATAACAAGAGTATTGCATTGAGCAATGATACTTTTTTATTGGACTAACTATACATTTATAAGTTGACAAGCTTTCGGAAGAGTTCCTTCCTTTATCAAGTCTGAAGCAATACTGACCAATTCAATGTAATCTGTAAATTCCATTGAATTGGTCAGTATTGCTTCAGACTTGATAAAGGAAGGAACTCTTCCGAAAGCTTGTCAACTTATAAATGTATAGTTAGTCCAATAAAAAAGTATCATTGCTCAATGCAATACTCTTGTTATTTTGATATATATATATATATATATATATATATATATTTATTTATGATTAAATAGAATATATTCTGTGAAAGACATTGCAATGTGAAATATTCATACTTTCATGTAGGGTTAGCGCACATAAGAATATGTGCGCAAGTGGGATGTTTTTTTTTATCCATTGACTTCTAAGGAGGGGAAAGGTTTTTGCGCATGACTTGTTAGCATGAGATCGATAACTTTTTATTTTCAAATCGTAATATAAGCAGTAGCACAACCCAACATGTGCAAAAAGTTTACTTCTAGAACAAATAGTGACCTAGCGTAAGTGCTAAATAGCGCTCCACTCATAATCTGGTCCTTCATCTAATTTTCTTAGGGCCAGTTTAGAAATGTAGTGCTAAATATTGCCTTCATGAAAAATATATAAGTGCTCCACTGTGTAATATTAGTGCACGCTAATGTGCTCTGGTATTACAAGTTTTATTCAATGCAAACAATATCTCATGTTCGCATTGTTGGGAAGCACTGTGCTCATGAGAGCTTGCTTCCATAGGCACCTATGGGAGCCTCTTTCTGATTCAGTCAGAGAGGGCATCAGAACATTGCGCATCGAAGGGGGTAAGTAGTGCAGTTATAGCAGCAAGTGCAAAGGCACTTTCCAATAACGTTTTTTTTCTAACACCCCACTCTCACCAACTTTGTAAACCTGGCCTCAAGGTCAATGGTACAACCGTAAGACTGGTGGGGAGGCAACATTCCGGCCCCCACTTTGTCAAAAACATCTTTGAACTCTTGGTTCTGTTGAGAAACCAAAGAAGTGCACAATAATTTAACTGGTTTCTGGAGACAAGTAGAAGTACATTGGGGGGACCATGACAATATTTTGGACCTACCCCAGTCAAGACTGGGATTTTTCTTTTGGAGACAGGAATAACCCAGAACAACTGGGAAATGTGGTGACGTTATCACCTGGAACTGGAGAGTTTTATAATGGAGAGTCCCAACAGCCATTGATAACGGAGCAGTTTCATAAATAACGAGTGCGGGCTAAAGGGACCTGCTACCAATGGCCTCAATAGCAAGTAGAGTGGACCGAGATTGTACTGGAATGGAGTGCTGAGGTACAAAAGCACTATCAATTAAATAGCCTGCAGCACCGGAGTCTTAAAGAGCCTGGGTAACTATGGAGGAGTCCACCCAGGAGAGGAAAACTGTGACCATAGATTTCTCTTTTAGAAGTTCTGGGGACGAGGATAACCCCCCAAGGTCTGTCCGTGAAAGGACCTTAGGTGCGGGCATATCCCGGGCATGTATGACAAGACTTTAAAAGGTGGCCTTGTAGCCCATAATATAGGCAGAGCTCCTCCATCCTACTAAAGATCTTCTTCGTCATGGAGAAGTGTGTGAATCCAAGCTGCATAGGCTCAGCACTACCTAGTGTCTCAAAGCTAGGAGGTATGGGAGGTGAGGGAGGCATGGGTGGGAACAAAAATGTAGGGGACAACTGGACAGGAGGCTTATGCAAGCACTCCTTGAAAGAGGGTCTCTCTCTGAGTCTGATGTGAAATAGGATTAGAAAAGACACAAAGGCCTTGAGATCCTCTGGTAAATCTCTGGCAGCAACTTCTTCTTTAATCGCATTAGAAAGCCCATTAAGAGAAGGCGGCAACAAGGGCTTTATTGTTCCAACCTGCCTCTGCTGCAAGCGTGCAGAATTTAATGGCATACTGGGCTACAGATCTCATACCTTGCTAAATGGACATGAGATGTTTGGCAGCAGAGGAGTAGTGGGCCGGTACATCAAAAACTCTTCTAAAGGAGGCCACAAATTCAGGGTAGTTATATATCACAAGTTTATTAGTCTCCCACAAGGGATTAGCCAAAGCAAGACCCATGTGAGAGAGTAATGAGATTAGAAATTCCACATTAACTCTGTTAGAGGGAAACGCCTGAGGTAACATCTCAAAGTATATGCCCACCTGTTTAAAAAAAAACACTGCACTGATTAGGATTACCTCCATATCGCTGAGCTAGAGGTGCAGAACTGGACATGCTCCTGGTAGGACTATGTGGAGCAGCGGTAACAGGAGCAGGAGCAGCCATAGCTTGTGGGTCACTCTGATCCTAGTGTGCAGTGCAAGTCATAAGGGTTTGCAGGGCTAGTGCCACTTGATTCATGTAGTGATTATGTTCATCCATCCTGTTAAAGATGGTGGGTAAAGGTGAATTATTAGCACCATTAGGATTCATAACCCTTGCCTAATGTCAGGGAACCAGGAATCAGACAAAGCAAGTAGTCAGACAAGCTGGGGTAAGGAACACGAAGATCAACAAAGTCAGGAACAAGCCAGGGATCAGCAACCAGAAAGGATGTCAAACAAGCTAGGTTATACACAGAGTCAGGAACACAGGAACTCACAGAGAAGTCAGATACAATGCAAGGGCAAAGGCAAACAGGACTGAGGCAGTTAAATAGGGAATTATAAAATCATCATTATGGGACTGCAACCTGTCTCTCACCGATGATGTTCTCCAGTTTGGCCATAAGAGTGAGCCGGGAGCAACGAGCAGCATTACACACTCTGCTACAAGAAAGGGGAGAAGACAGGTGAAGGAGCACTTCCTCTAACAATAATAAAGTAAAAGGCCCAGGGTGCAATCAGATGTCATCTATGAAATCCCAAAATATTGCAATATATAAATTTCTTATCATATTACAGCCTCAAAATATTATTTTTGCACTGACTCCTAGATTTTAAAATATTATCTTTCAATCCCTGTCTAATATATTGCCAGGTTTTTTTCCTTTGCTTTTTTTGCCATGTACTGCTGGCAGCCATTTTACTCACCTCTCTTGCTGAGTCTGGTGCAGAGTGTGTGATGCTGCTCATTTCCTGTATGCCCTCTTATGGCCAGACTGGTGTACATCATCCATGTGAGACAGGTTGCAGTCTCAGAATTGTGATGTCATCACGTATTATTTAAACGACCTCTGTTCACTATGCTTTGCCCTTGTGTTGTCTCAGACCTGTTTGTAAGAGTTCCTGTGTATTACCTGGCTGTCTGACGTCCCTCCTGGTTCCTGATCCCTGGCTTGTTCCTGACTCTGCTGTTCTCCTTGTTCCTGACTACTCGCTTTGGCTCATGACTTGGCTCGTCTGACTACCAGCTCTGGCTTTGATTACTGGCTTGTTATTTGACTTGTAGACTTTTTATTATATATTTTTTTATTAATAAAGGTGTGATTATTTTTGCACTTCTCTTCTCAATCTGATTCCTGGCACCCTGACATTATGGGCCATGAATCCTGATGGTGCTAATAATCCACCTTTATCTACCATCATTTCCAGGATGGATAAACAGGATCACCGCTTGGATCAATTTGCACTAGCCCTGCAAACCCTGCTGATTTGCATTGCACATTTGGACCAAAGTGTCCCACAAGTTGTGGCTGCTCCTGTTTCCCCTGCTGTACCTAGTCTTACCAGGAGCATGTCCGGTTCTGCACCTCTACCTCAGCGATATGTAGGCAATCCTATTCAGTGCAGAGGGTTTTTGAACCAGGTGGGCACTTACTTTGAGAAGTTACCTCAGGGGTTTCCCTCTGACAGAGCTAAGGTGGGATCTCTCATCTCGTTACTCTCTGACACAGCTCTTGCCTGGGCTAATCCCTTGTGGGAGACTAATAAACCTGTGATTTCAAATGACCCTGAATTTGTGGCCTCCTTTCGGCTTGCTCTTCCTCTGCTGCTAAATAACTCATGTCCATTCAGCAAGGTACAAGATATGTTGCTCAGTATGCTATTGAGTTTCGTATGCTTGCCACAGAGGTAGATTGGAACAATGAAGCCCTTGCTGCCGCCTTCTTTCATGGGCTTTCTGATGTGATTAAAGATGAAGTTGCTGCCAGAGATTTACCAGAGGATCTTGGGGCATTGGTGTCTTTTTTTATCCTAATTGACATCAGACTCAGAGAGAGGCCCTCTTTCAAGGAGCGCTTGCGGAAGCTTCCTGTTCCATTGTCCCCTACGTGTTTGTTCCCACTCATGCCTCCCTCTCCTCCCATGCTTCCTGGTCCAGAGTCATCAGGTACTGCTGAGCCGATGCAGTTGGGATTCACACGTCTCTCCGTGGCAGAGAGGGCCTTTAGGAGGAGGGAGGGGCTCTGCCTCTATTGTGGGTTACAGGGACACCTTTTAAAGCCTTGTCCTACATGGCTGAGAAACGCTCGCACCTAAGGTCCTGTCAGGGGCAGACCTTGGGTAGTTTATCCTCGTCCCCGGAACCACTAAAGGAGAAACCTTTGGTCATGGTTGTCCTTTCCTGGGTGGACTCCTCCATAGTTACCCAGGCTCTTGTTGACTCTGGTGCTGCGGGCTATTTCGTTGACAGTGCTTTTATATCAAGCACTCCATTCCTGTTTTGCATCAGTCTGTTCCGCTTGCTATTGAGGCCATTGATGGCAGGCCCCTTCAGTCTGCACTCATTACTCACGTCACCACTCCATTATCCATGGCTGTTGGGGCTCTACATTTTGAAACCCTCCAATTCCAGGTGATAAACTCTCCCCATTTTCCAGTTGTTCTGGGTTATCCCTGGGATCATCCGCAAATCCTGCTCTCCTGCAGGGGCAGGCTTCTTCTTTGTGAAGAAAAAGGGTGCCGAGTTAAGACCATGCATAGGGGTCTTAATCATCTTACCATTAAGAATGCTTACCCTATTCCTCTCATTACGGAACTCTTTGACTGCTTCAAGGGAGCTACGGTCTTTTCTAAACTTGATTTGAGAGGAGCGTACAATCGCGTTAGGATCAAGGAGGGCCACAAATGAAAAACAGAATTTAACACCAGGAGCGGGCATTATGAGTATCTTGTAATGCCCTTTGGCCTATGTAATGCTCCTGCTGTTTTCCAGGAATTTAGTAATGTGTCCTATGAGATACGTTGCAACAGTTTGTTGTGGTGTACTTAGATGACATCCTCATACACTCACCCACACTTGAGGCTCATCGTTCTGATGTTACACAGGTTCTTCAGAGACTATGTGAGAACAGTCTGTTTTGTAAACTCAAGAAATGTGAGTACCATCAGACTCAAGTAACCTTCCTAGCTAATGTTATCTCCTTTGCAGGGTTCTCCATGGATCCTGACAAGTTGTCTGCAGTTCTGCAGTGGCCTCACCCAGTTGGTCTTCGTCTATTCAACATTTTTTGGGCTTCGCCAATTACTATAGCGCGTTTATTAAAAACTTTTCTTCCTAGGTCAAACCTATCACAGACATGACCCGTAAAGAGAATGATCCACTCCATTGGTCACCTACTGCCATTAAGGCCTTTGATAGTCTTAAGACTCCCTTTGCTGCTTCTCCAGTTCTGGCTCATCCTAACCCTTTCCTGCCTTTTGTTCTTGAGGTCGATGCTTCTGAGACTGGAGTAGGTGCCCTCTTGTCTCAAAGTCCTACGCCTGACAGATTCCTGCATCGGTGCGGTTTCTTCTCTAAGAAATTGTCTCCAGTGGAGTTGCAATTATGAAATTGGCGACAAGGAATTACTGACCATAATTTTGGCACTCAAGTAATGGAGGAATCTTCTAGAGGGTACTAGCGTACCAGTGCTCATTCTTACTGATCACAAAAATTTAACTTATCTATTCGAAGCAAAACATTTGTCGCCCGACAGGCCACATGGGCGCTATTTTTGTCTCGGTTTAATTATATGGTCTCCTACTTGCCTGGTAGTAAGAATGTTAGGGCTGATGCCCTCTCTCGACAATTTTCACCTCTGTCCAAGGAGGAGTCTGTACCTACTCCAGTTATAACTCCTGACCATATTTTGGCTACCATATGTACTAATTAGACCTCTCCCTTAGGGGAGGAGATCCTGGCTGCACAAGCCAATGCACCTCCTGAGAAACCTGGTGGTAAGTGCTTTGTTCCTGAAAATCTTCGAACTAAACTTTTGCACACTTACCACTATCCTAAAGCTGCAGGTCACCCAGGCAAGAGCCAAATGATTTGGTCTGCCACTCAACAATTCTAGTGGCCGGGTCTTCATTCTGATGTTGCTGCGTATGTTGCCTCATGCTCAGTTTGTGCACAAAATAAGACTCCTCAACATCTTCCTGTGGATCTTCTACAATCTATTGCTAATGGTGAGTGTCCTTGGAAACATCTTTCCATGGACTTCATTGTCGAGCTCCCGGTTTCCAGTGGCAATACTGTTATCCTTATCTTGGTTGACCATTTTTCTAAAATATCACATTGCATTTTCTTGAAGAAGCTGTCTATCGCTCAGAAGCTTGTTTCAATTTTTGCCTGGGAGGTCTTCCGTTTACATGGGTTACCCAAGGAGATAGTGTCGGACCGGTACATGGATTACCTAAGGAGATAGTGTCGGACCGGGGTAGCCAGTTTGTCTCCAGATTGCGGTGTTCCTTTTGTGCTCAAATGGGGATCCAGCTTTCCTTCTCCTCGGTACATCACCCTCAATTGAATGGGACTGCAGAACGGTCTAATCAAGCTCTGGAACAGTTCCTCCATTGCTAGGTCTCAGATCACCACAATAATTGGTCTGAACTGTTACCTTGGGCAGTGTTTGCTCATAATAGTGCTATTAATGATTCCTCCCGGTTATCCCCGTTCATGGCGAATTATGGGTTTCAACCATTCTTGTTGCCCAATTCATTCATGTCTCAAGGTATTCAGGCTTTGGAGGAGCTTCTCTGGCAAATCTGTTTTACGTGTGTGCACATTCAGGATTGCCTTCATTGTTCTATGCAGCGCCAAAAGTTCCAGGCTGATCATAGGCATCTGCCCGTGCTTTCCTACCAGGTTGGTGAGAGGGTTTGGCTGTCCTCCCGCAACTTGAACCTTTGTGTGCCTTCCAATAAACTGGCTCCCTGTTATGTTGGTCCTTTTTGAATACTCTGACGGGTCAATCCTGTGGCCTACGCTCTTGACCTTCCTCCTGCAATGCGCATCTACAATGTTTTTCATGTCTCCCTCTTGAAACCATTGGTTTGTAATCAGTTTACCACTGTGTTGCCTCGTCCCCATCCTATCTCTGTTGACAACCATGAAGAATATGAGCTCAGCAGTATTATTGACTCTCATATGTCCAGGGGCCGAGTACAGTATTTGGTTCACTGGAGGGGCTACAGTCCGGAGGAGCGTTCATGAGTTACCTCCTCTGATAATCATGCTCCCACCCTCCTACGTGCCTTCCATGCCCGTTTCATCAATAAGCCTTTTGTCCTCCCACAGGGGAGGGGTCGTTGCGGGGAGGGTACTGTCAGGGTTTTTTCCTTGCTTTGTTTGCCATGTGCTGCTGGTGCAGAGTGTGTGATGCTGCTCATTTCCTGCACGCCCTCTTATGGCCAGACTGGTGTACATTATCCATATGAGACAGGTTGCAGTCTCAGAATTGTGATGTCATCACAAAGGGCTTCTGTTCAGTATGCTTTTCCCTTGCATTGTCTCAGACCTGTTTGTGAGTTCCAGTTCCTGTGTATTACCTGGCTGTCTGACGTCCCTCCTGGTTCCTGATCCCTGTCTTGTTCCTGACTCTGCTGTTTTCCTTGTTCCTGATTCCGACTCATCTGACTACTCGCTTTGGCTCCTGACTCGGCTTGTCTGACTATTCGCTTTGGCTGCTCACTTGGCTCGTCTGACTACCAGCTCTGGCTTTGACTCCTGGCTTGTTATTTGACTTGTGGACTTTTTATTATTTTTTGTTATTAATAAAGGTGTGATTATTTTTGCACTTCTCGTCTCAGTCTGATTCTTGGCACCCTGACATATATAAGCATAAGCCCTGAATTTAGTTACTCTTTTGATGCCCAGGAGTTATCAAGTATGAAATTATTTGGATCTTATGCGTAAGACAAACTTAACATTTTGCCACAGAAATTATTATGTTTAGGGTAATTGATCCCCCCCAATAAATTTCTATGGACTCCCCTATTAACATGTCTAGTAGACTGAAATTTAATCCGTCCAGAAAATAATTTATCTTTAGCTAAAATGTAATGGTTCTAGATAATTTAACTTTAAGCAACTTCAAAAACTCTTTCAGTAATTGACTCAAAAAATATTGGCCTTGGTCAGAACAGAGCTACATAGGTAACTCCAAAGAATATGCTTGAACATAACTGGTAAAGTGATCACTCACTGTCAGCACATCTCTTTCTCCTGTGGAGTAAGGTTCAATGTACAGAAAGTCAATGTAGACTATTTCCATAGGGCCAGAGCTTTCTTAAGATAGACCATTAGTAGCTAAAATCTTTCTCTCTTAATATTTAACAATGGTAAAATTGTTTCTATATAGACTCATAGGGCCCAATTTATAATGCTGCAAATGCAGCAGTTTCCATGCTCCTTAACTCGTCGGCCACCTCTGAGGCGGCGGACAGCAGTCATCCCAATTCGATACGATGGGGATGATTGACACCCCCTGCTAACGGCCGATTGGCTGCGATTGTGCAGGGGGAAGCATAGCATAAGTGGATTATGTCTGCCCGCACAATGTTAAATCGACCCCATAGACTGTGGCCAAAGGAAACAGTCACTAATCCAAAACATTTTCATAGATCTTTATGCTCATCATGCAGGGCCCTTTTTCTTTTAGTAGATATAAGTTAAGATCTCCTTTCTTCTCCCAAAGGCTCAGCAACCATTCCTCCAGCTTCCATCAAATACCAGCCACAAGTTAAAGTACCATTTATTTAAAAACAATGTACAGAACACCAGAAACTTATAGCTACAATGCCACTGTAAGTGCAATGCATTTCTTAGTGGTGTAGCCAGCGTTTCAGCAGGCATCTGTGTTGCTGCTGTTTAATGAAAGCTGGACAAACAATTGCTGAGGTTTTGTGAAACTTGCTGTGACCTGAGCAACACCAACATAAAGTAGAGGAATCATAAGAATTTTCCTAAATTTATTGATGGTTTTTTCCACCATTTTTCTTTTCTTCTTTTGAAAACATTTCTCTTTAGCATAGAACTTGGTGTAAGCACTTCCACTTAAAGGGCATATTAAACATGTTTATACCCATGACACCTATATCACTTGGGAATTTCTTTCTGACCATTGCTTTAAGTTTATTTGACAGATCCAGGGCCTTCAAGAGTAGCCTCTCCATCTCTATTTATTTTGCTCACTTGAGTTTCTGTCCTTTACTAAAGATTTCTTGAGGGTCCTCAAGGATGAATGACATTTTTCAATGGTGCTCACTTCCTGTACCACTTCAGCAAAAGATAAATAATTCCTAACACATTGGAGATTTTCTAATGTGGCATCTGAGGATTCTCCAGGCAGAATATCTCTAAGCATCTGTTTACATCTGTGCTACTCAAATAAGTTAAGCTAACACTTAACACTTTTTTTCACTTTTTTTAGCATATCTCTCTCATTTAAAACTTGAAATCCTCATCAGCATAAGCAATAGTTAAGACTTGAATTAGTTTTATTATTGTTATCAGGTATTTGTAGAGCACCAACAGGTTCTGCAGCGCTATGAACATAGGTGGTATATAAAAAATGATTACAGGGATCAAATGGGGAGAGAGGGTCCTGCCGAGATTTGCACTGTTGTAGTCAGATCTTATGAAGGTGAACTACAAACAGCTGGGCTCATAGGCTTACATGCTATGGAGTTTTAGAGGATAGCAGTGGAGATAGGAAGGTTAGTGTAGGTTGTAAGCATCCCTGAATAGTAGAGTCTTCACGGAGCACTTGAAGCTTTTAAACCTAGGGGAGATTCTTGTGGAGCGAGGCAGAGAGTTCCATAAGATGGGATCCAGTCTGGAGAAATCTTGTAGACGGGAATGTGAGGAGTAGTGATGTCGCCGGAGAACAGTTTCCGGCGATCTTAGTTTGTTCGCGTTCACCGCAGCGGGCAAACATATGCGATGTTCGATCCGCCCCCTATTTGTCATCATTGAGTAAACTTTGACCCTGTATTTCACAGTCCGCAGACACATTTCAGAAAATCAGCAGCAGACACTCCCTCCCAGACCCTCCCAACTCCTGGGCAGCAGCCATTTTAGATTCATTACGATCCTGCATTCTTAGTGAGAGGAGGGATAGTGCTGCTGCTGGTGATTTTATAGGGAAATTGATAGCTAGGCAAGTGTATTCAGTGTCCACTACAGTCCTGAAGGACTCATCTAATCTCTGCTGTAAGGACAGCACCCCAAAAAGCCCTTTTTAGGGCTAGAACTTCAGCCCAAAAAGCCCTTTTTAGGTCTAGAACTTCAGTCTTTTTTTGTGTGGTTTTTCTTTGTAATCTAATTGCATTTGCCTGCCTGTCAGCCTGTGTGTGAGGCCCACAGCATATACTGTGATTAATTACTCTGTGCCACCACTGATATCTTGTGTAACATTATAGCGACATCTCTATTTTTGCAGATGATACTAAGTTAAGTAAGGTCATTAGGTCAGAGCAGGACAAACTCTCTTTACAAAGGGATTTGCTAAAATTAGAACTATGGGCAAGTGAATGGAAAATGATATTTAATACGGAAAAATGCAAGGTTCTACATTTTGGAAGTAAAAATAAGCAGGCTACGTATTTTTTAAATGGGACAAGACTTAGCCAAACACAGGAGGAAAGGGATTTGGGAGTAGTAATATATAACAAGCTAAAGATGGGTGCACAATGCAGGGCAGCGGCTTCAAAGGCTAATAAGCTACTAGCATGTATTAAAAGAGGCATTGATTCAAGGGAGGAAAGCATAATTCTGTCATTATATAAAGCCCTGGTAAGACCTCACCTTGAGTTTGGAGTGCAGTTCTGGGGACCGATTGCTAAAAAAGATATTGCAGAACTAGAAAAAGTTCAGAGAAGGGCCACAAAGCTAATAAGGGGATTGGAGAAATTAACCTATGAGGAGAGGCTAGCCAAACTGGGTCTGTTTTCTTTAGAAAAAAGGCGCTTGAGAGGTGACATGATTACTTTATATAAATATATTCAAGGCCCATATACAGAGATGGCAGAAGCTCTGTTTATTCCAAGAAAATTGTTTCTGACAAGAGGTCATAATTTAAGGTTGGAGGAAAGGAGATTTAATCTCCTGCAACGGAAACGTTTTTTCCCTGTAAGAGCAATAAAATTGTGGAACTCATTACCAAAGGAGGTAGTGAATGCCAATACCATAGATACATTTAAAAATAGTCTGGATAAATTTCTGTATATAAACAAAATTCATGGATATGATTGCTAGTATTAAATGGGTCACATTTTAATGGGGTTATTTAAGCTTAACTGGAGCTTTTTGTAAGTATTTTAGATTTGTATAGGTTGAACTTGATGGAATTCAGTCTTTTTTCAACATTATCTACTATGTTACTATGTATATATAATAATATAATAGATAGATGATGAATAATACACCCTTTTGTCTGAAACTCCTCACCTCTCATATGTGATCTAAATGTACTGGACACATTGGCAAAGTCACAGGAGGTACATACCTTCCTACCACACTTAAATGTACTATTGAAGTGCAACCATGAACTAGCTGAGATTATTCTATCTTTCAACATGCTAGGAGCAAGAATATTACCCAAGGTAATATTCCTCTTAGGTACAAACATGCAACCCTTCTGAACCATTTTTCTTAGCTTCTTATCTCCCATTAAAATGGGTAGATTTCTCTTAATCACTTGGCATACCTGTTCATATTGGTTCAAGTAAGATGTAATAAACTTAGGTTTTTGTTGGACATGAGGCACATCCCTCACCTGTGCTCCACATTTACCCAACAATAAAGTTTCCCTGCCCATAGCCTGGACTTCAAAGAATGCTACTGAATTCTATTGAAGAGCCAATAGAATTTCAGAAGCTCTCATCCTATTGGCTGTTTTGAACAGCCAATAGGTTTTCAGTAGCTCTCATTCTATTGGCTGATTTGAATTTCCAAAATCAAATCAGCCAATACGAATGCAAGGGACACCATTTTGAATTGTCTCCCTTGCATTGAAGATTTAGTATACGGCGGCGACCGTATGAGGAGGATGCTCTGCACCGGATGTCTTCAGGATGGACCCGCTCCGTGTCGCCGGGATGAAGATAGAAGACGCCGCCGGGATGAAGATAGAAGATGAAGATAGAAGATGCCATCTGGATGAAGATAGTGCCACCTAGATGAAGATGGAGCCGCCGGGATGAAGATCATTCAAGCAGGACTTCAGCAACTGTGAGTACCTAAAGAGGGGTTAGTGTTAGGGTTTTTTGGGATGTTTTTTTTTTAGATTAGGGGTTGGGCAATGCCCATACAAATGCCATTTTTAGGGCAATGAGTAGATTAGGTTTTTTAGATTTTTTTTTTTTTTTTTTGGGGGGGGTGGGGTTTGAAATGTTAGTGGGTCTTTGTATTTTTTTTAGAAAAAGAGCTGATATCTTTAGGGCAATGCCCTACAAAAGGCACTTTTAAGGGCTATTGGTAGTTTATTCTAGATTAGGTTTCTTTTATTTTGGGATGGGTTTTTTAAAATGGGTATTAAAATAGTAATAATTGTTATTGTTTTGGATAATTCATTTGTTATTTTGTGTAATGTTTTTGTTTTGGGTGGGTTTTTATTTTTAGATTAGGGGTTGGGCATTTCTTAAAATAGCTGAATGCCCTTTTAAGGGCAATGCCCATACAAATGCCCTTTTCAGGGCAATGGGTAGATTAGGTTTTTTTTAGATATTTTTTTGTGGGTTTGGGGGTGGGGATTTGTAATTTTAGGGGGTCTTTGTAAAAAAAAACAACTTAGGGCAATGCCCTAGAAAACAGAATTTATGCTTACCTGATAAATTACTTTCTCCAACGGTGTGTCCGGTCCACGGCGTCATCCTTACTTGTGGGATATTCTCTTCCCCAACAGGAAATGGCAAAGAGTCCCAGCAAAGCTGGTCACATGATTCCTCCTAGGCTCCGCCCACCCCAGTCATTCGACCGACGGACAGGAGGAAATATATATAGGAGAAACCATATGATACCGTGGTGACTGTAGTTAGAGAAAATAATTCATCAGACCTGATTAAAAAACCAGGGCGGGCCGTGGACCGGACACACCGTTGGAGAAAGTAATTTATCAGGTAAGCATAAATTCTGTTTTCTCCAACATTGGTGTGTCCGGTCCACGGCGTCATCCTTACTTGTGGGAACCAATACCAAAGCTTTAGGACACGGATGAAGGGAGGGAGCAAATCAGGTTACCTAAACGGAAGGCACCACAGCTTGCAAAACCTTTCTCCCAAAAATAGCCTCCGAAGAAGCAAAAGTATCAAATTTGTAAAATTTGGCAAAAGTGTGCAGTGAAGACCAAGTCGCTGCCTTACATATCTGGTCAACAGAAGCCTCGTTCTTGAAGGCCCATGTGGAAGCCACAGCCCTAGTGGAGTGAGCTGTGATTCTTTCAGGAGGTTCTTTCAGGAGGCTGCCGTCCGGCAGTCTCATAAGCCAATCGGATGATGCTTTTAAGCCAAAAGGAAAGAGAGGTAGAAGTCGCTTTTTGACCTCTCCTTTTACCAGAATAAACAACAAACAAGGAAGATGATTGTCTGAAATCTTTAGTAGCCTCTAAATAGAACTTTAGAGCACGGACAACGTCCAAATTGTGTAACAAACGTTCCTTCTTTGAAACTGGATTCGGACACAAAGAAGGTACAACTATCTCCTGGTTAATATTTTTGTTAGAAACAACTTTAGGAAGAAAACCAGGCTTAGTACGCAAAACCACCTTATCTGCATGGAACACCAGATAAGGAGGAGAACACTGCAGAGCAGATAACTCTGAAACTCTTCTAGCAGAAGAAATTGCAACCAAAAACAAAACTTTCCAAGATAGTAACTTAATATCTATGGAATGTAAGGGTTCAAACGGAACCCCTTGAAGAACTGAAAGAACTAGATTTAGACTCCAGGGAGGAGTCAAAGGTCTGTAAACAGGCTTGATCCTAACCAGAGCCTGAACAAATGCTTGAACATCTGGCACAGCTGCCAGTCTTTTGTGTAGTAAGACAGATAAAGCAGAGAACTGTCCCTTTAGGGAACTTGCAGATAATCCTTTCTCCAAACCTTCTTGAAGAAAGGAGAGAATCTTAGGAACTTTTATCTTATTCCATGGGAATCCTTTGGATTCACACCAACAGATATATTTTTTCCATATTTTATGGTAAATTTTTCTAGTTACAGGTTTTCTGGCCTGAACCAGAGTATCTATCACCGAATCTGAAAACCCACGCTTTGATAGAATCAAGCGTTCAATCTCCAAGCCGTCAGTTGGAGGGAGACCAGATTTGAGTGTTCGAATGGACCTTGAACAAGAAGGTCCTGTCTCAAAGGTAGCTTCCATGGTGGAGCCGATGACATATTCACCAGGTCTGCATACCAAGTCCTGCGTGGCCACGCAGGAGCTATCAAGATCACGAGGCCCTCTCCTGATTGATCCTGGCTACCAGCCTGGGAATGAGAGGAAACGGTGGGAATACGTAAGCTAGGTTGAAAGTCCAAGGTGCTACTAGTGCATCTACTAGAGTCGCCTTGGGATCCCTGGATCTGGACCCGTAGCAAGGAACTTTGAAGTTCTGACGAGATGCCATCAGATCAATGTCTGGAATGCCCCATAATTGAGTTATTTGGGCAAAGATTTCCGGATGGAGTTCCCACTCCCCCGGATGAAATGTCTGACGACTCAGAAAATCCGCTTCCCAATTTTCCACTCCTGGGATGTGGATCGCAGACAAGTGGCAGGAGTGATCCTCCGCCCATTGAATTATTTTGGTCACTTCTTTCATCGCCAGGGAACTCTTTGTTCCCCCTTGATGATTGATATAAGCAACAGTCGTCATGTTGTCTGATTGGAACCTTATGAATTTGGCCTTTGCTAGTTGAGGCCAAGCTCTGAGAGCATTGAATATCGCTCTCAGTTCCAGAATGTTTATCGGGAGAAGAGACTCTTCCCGAGACCATAGACCCTGAGCTTTCAGGGATTCCCAGACCGCACCCCAGCCCACTAGACTGGCGTCGGTCGTGACAATGACCCACTCTGGCCTGCGGAAGCTCATTCCCTGGGACAGATGGTCCAGGGTCAGCCACCAACGGAGTGAATCTCTGGTCTTTTGATCTACTTGAATCATTGGAGACAAGTCTGTATAATCCCCATTCCACTGTTTGAGCATGCACAGTTGTAATGGTCTTAGATGAATTCGTGCAAAAGGAACTATGTCCATTGTTGCAACCATCAATCCTATTACTTCCATGCACTGCGCTATGGAAGGACGAGGAACAGAATGAAGCACTTGACAAGAGCTTAGAAGTTTTGATTTTCTGACCTCTGTCAGAAAAATCCTCATTTCTAAGGAATCTATTATTGTTCCCAAGAAGGGAACTCTTGTTGACGGGGACAGAGAACTCTTTTCTTTGTTCACCTTCCATCCGTGAGATGTGAGAAAGGCTAGAACGATGTCCATATGAGCCTTTGCCTTTGACAGGGACGACACTTGTATTAGAATGTCGTCCAAGTAAGGTACTACTGCAATGCCCCTTGGTCTTAGAACCGCTAGAAGGGACCCTAGCACCTTTGTGAAAATCCTTGGAGCAGTGGCTAATCCGAATGGAAGAGCCACAAACTGGTAATGTTTGTCCAGAAAAGCGAACCTTAGGAACTGATGATGTTCCTTGTGGATAGGGATATGTAGGTACGCATCCTTTAGATCCACAGTAGTCATAAATTGACTTTCCTGGATGGTGGGTAGAATCGTTCGAATAGTTTCCATTTTGAACGATGGTACCCTGAGAAATTTGTTTAGGATCTTCAAATCCAAAATTGGTCTGAACGTTCCCTCTTTTTTGGGAACTACGAACAGATTGGAATAAAATCCCATTCCTTGTTCCTTTATTGGAACTGGGTGTATCACTCCCATCTTTAACAGGTCTTCTACACAATGTAAGAATGCCTGTCTCTTTATTTGGTTTGAGGATAAGTGAGACTTGTGGAACCTTCCCCTTGGGGGTAGTTCCTTGAATTCCAGGAGATAACCTTGAGAAACTATTTCTAGCGCCCAAGGATCCTGAACATCTCTTGCCCAAGCCTGAGCAAAGAGAGAGAGTCTGCCCCCCACCAGATCCGGTCCCGGATCGGGGGCTACTCCTTCATGCTGTCTTGTTAGCAGTGGCAGGCTTCTTGGCCTGCTTACCTTTGTTCCAGCCTTGCATTGGTTTCCAGGCTGGTTTGGGTTGTGAGGCATTACCCTCTTGCTTAGAGGATGCAGAATTAGAGGCTGGTCCATTTCTGCGAAAGGGATGAAAATTAGGCTTATTTTTAGCCTTAAAAGACCTATCCTGTGGAAGGGTGTGGCCCTTTCCCCCAGTGATGTCTGAAATAATCTCTTTCAAATCAGGTCCAAATAAAGTTTTACCTTTGAAAGGAATGTTAAGTAATTTTGTCTTGGATGACACATCCGCTGACCAAGACTTTAGCCAAAGCGCTCTGCGCGCCACAATAGCAAACCCTGAATTTTTCGCCGCTAATTTTGCTAATTGCAAAGCGGCATCTAAAATAAAAGAGTTAGCCAATTTAAGTGCGTGAACTCTGTCCATAACCTCCTCATATGGAGCTTCTCTACTGAGCGACTTTTCTAGTTCCTCGAACCAGAACCACGCTGCCGTAGTGACAGGAACAATGCATGAAATTGGTTGTAGAAGGTAGCCTTGCTGTACAAAAATCTTTTTAAGCAAACCTTCCAATTTTTTATCCATAGGATCTTTGAAAGCACAACTATCTTCGATAGGAATAGTAGTGCGTTTGTTTAGAGTAGAAACTGCCCCCTCGACCTTGGGGACTGTCTGCCATAAGTCCTTTCTGGGGTCGACCATAGGAAATAATTTCTTAAATATAGGGGGAGGAACAAAAGGTATGCCGGGCTTTTCCCACTCTTTATTTACTATGTCTGCCACCCGCTTGGGTATAGGAAAAGCGTCGGGGGGCACCGGAACCTCTAGGAACCTGTCCATCTTGCATAATTTCTCTGGAATGACCAAATTGTCACAATCATCCAGAGTAGATAACACCTCCTTAAGCAGTGCGCGGAGATGTTCTAATTTAAATTTAAATGTCACAACATCAGGTTCAGCTTGATGAGAAATTTTTCCTGAATCTGAAATTTCTCCCTCAGACAAAACCTCCCTCATGGCCCCTTCAGATTGGTGTGAGGGTATGACAGAACAATTATCATCAGCGTCCTCTTGCTCTTCAGTGTTTAAAACAGAGCAATCGCGCTTTCTCTGATAAGTAGGCATTTTGGATAAAAGATTTGCTATGGAGTTATCCATTACAGCCGTTAATTGTTGCATGGTAATAAGTATTGGCGCACTAGATGTACTAGGGGCCTCCTGCATGGGCAAAACTGGTGTAGACACCAGTTTCAGAGTAAATAGTACATACCAGCACTATTTTAAAATAACAAACACTTGATAGAAGAATAAAAACTACATTTAAACACCAAAAAACTCTTAACCATCTCCGTGGAGATGTTGCCTGTGCAACGGCAAAGAGAATGACTGGGGTGGGCGGAGCCTAGGAGGGATCATGTGACCAGCTTTGCTGGGACTCTTTGCCATTTCCTGTTGGGGAAGAGAATATCCCACAAGTAAGGATGACGCCGTGGACCGGACACACCAATGTTGGAGAAAAGGCCCTTTTAAGTGCTATCGGTAGTTTATTCTAGATTAGTTTTTTTATTTTGGGATGTTTTTTTTTTTTTTTAAATTGGTATTAGAATAGGAAAAATGTTTATTATTTTTAATAATTTGTTTTTTATTTTGTGTAATGTATTTTTTTGTTTTAGGGTGGGTTTTTATTTTTAGATTAAGGCTTGGGCATTTTACAAAGAGCTGAATGCCCTTTTAAGGGCAGGAAAAAGAGCTATGCCCATATAAATACAATGTTCAGGACAATGGTTAGCTTAGGTTTTACTTTATTTTTAATTTGTGGGTTTGAGGGGTGGGGGTTTGTATATTGTTAAGGGGTGATTTATTTTTCTTTTGTAGGAAAAGAGCTGTGATCTTTAGGGCAATGCCCTACAAAAGGCCCTTTTAAGGGCCCTTGGTAGTTTATTATAGAATATTTTTTTATTGTTTTAGATAATATCGTTTGTTATTTTTTGTAATTTTAGTGTTTTTTTATTTTTTTGTAATGGTAGTTTTTAAATTATTTGTAATGTTAGGTTTTAGTGTAAGGCAGCTTAGGTTTTATTTCACAGGTAAGTTTGTATTTATTTTAACTAGGTAGTTAGTAAAGAGTTAATAACTATTTACTAACTAGTCTACCTAGTTAAAATAAATACAAACTTACCTGTGAAATAAAAATAAAACTTAAGCTAGCTACAATACCACCCAACTCAATAATAAATTAATCTCACCTAACAACATTTCCCTCATCTAACTCTGCATTAACATCTTTCTCAATCTTGCAGTCCTCACCTCCTGTTTCTCAACCTCTTACCCTTCTAGATTGTATGTTCCCACGGGAATAGGGCCCTCAATTCCTCCTGTATGTGTTTATAAATGTTGTCCTGTCTCCTACAAGTTTTTTATCATTGTTTTATCTAAATAAATTGTATCCATGGACAGCGCTGAAGAATATTTTGGCACTTTATAAATAAAGTAATAATAATAATATAACTATTAGTTATATTGTAGCTAGCTTAGGTTTTATTTCACAGGTAAGTATTTAGTTAATAATTGTAACTGTAATTATGTTAAAGTTAGGGGGTGCTAGGATTAGGGTTAGGTTTAGAGGTTAATAGTTTAATTTAGGTTGTTGCGATGTGGGGTGCTGGTAGTTTAGGGGTTAATAGGTTTATTTAGTGGTAGTGATGTTCGAGGCCAGAGGTTTAGGGGTTAATAGCTTTATTATAGTGTGGGCAATGTCGGGGAGTGGCACAATAGGGGTTAATATATTTATTATAGTGTGGGCGATGTTGGGGTGCAGGGAATAGGGGTTAATAACTTTAGTATAGTGGCAGCGATATCGGGAGCCACAAGTTAGGGGTTAATAGATTTATTTTGATGGAGGCGATATCGCCAGCAGCAGATTAAGGGTTAATAACATTATGTAGGTGGGTGGCAATGTTGGGGGCAGCAGATTAGGGGTGTTTAGATGTGGGGTTTATGTCAGGGTGTTAGGTTTAAACGTTACTTTTTTCCCATAGACACCAATGGGGCTGCGTTACAGAGCTTTTTATTCCGCGATCGCAGTGTGAAGTTTATTCAGATTTTATAAAAAACTATGGAAGAGTCAAAGAGATTGGTTATACAGATAAAGCATTCTAAATTTCTGAGGGATCAGAAAGTTATTCCCTTGGGGTAATCTATGTTTGGCATCGCCACCAGAGAAATAAGTCCTGGTTTAATCAGGATGACCAAGTGGTAAGTGACATAAGAACAGGAGATACCCCAACAGGAGAAATAATCAGTCTAAACAAGAATCTGAGCTATCTAGATTTTGACTTAAATCTTGCTTGCTGTTCTTTTGGATCTATCACAAGTTTATGCGGTTGGGAACTCCGCTTATTCACACTTTTTCAAGTCCCAAGCCCTGCCCCAACCTGATTGGTGTTGCTAGCCATTACCGTTTTTGCTTATCCCCACATCTGGAGCCTATCGTAGGCATAGGAACACACTGAAATGTCACTTCCGGGAGCCAAGGAGTTTGGAGACATGCCCACTCTGATGGAAGGAGCCTGGACCTGCCTGAGGTCATTTCCTGCAGCCGTGACTGGAGGGCTTCATGGCTAGACTAGGATTGCCTATGGAGGTTGTTGATTACAAGCAGGTCATATCAGATGAGGAAGGGATGTTGCAGGTGACTGGCTTAACTAAGTATACCTTAATGTGCCATATTGGCATTCTAGGCACCAGCTTTGGGCTACAGAGACAAGCACTTTGCTCCTATTTTGGACTAGACCTTACTATTCACAGCTATCTGCATGGTATATCACAGGCACTGGCCTGTTTGCTTGGACTTATCCAGTGATTGCAGTTACGGCTGTTTCCGAGTGGTCTAAAGTTTTATATTTACAGCTCATTAACGTTTTGTTAAAGGTCTACTCGGACTTTGTTTTTTGCATGACATTTTTTGTATATTATATATATTTGTTCCCCCTTTCAATTAACAGGGCGAGCATAGCTCAGAGATATACGCTTTTTTAATTTAAATATTTGTGCATTCTCCATTATGGCAACCTTAAACATACCCACAGGGGTTGTAGATGAAGTTAAAAGAAAACACATAAAAAAGACTGCATTTAAAGAAGACATTCAGATTGGTGATTCTATTAAGGAGGATGATATTACCACTATCTTCTCTAGTTTAGAACAGTTGAGATTTAAAGAAACAAACCTGTGGTGGGATATAGAGTTTTTGGAAATATATATTTCTGAGGACTACCTATGAAAAAGTATCCTTCCTTTGCTTTGACTAATTCAGTGTTTATGGAAGAATGGAATACAAATCTTTCTAATTGTTCCATTATACTAATGAAAAAGCTATTACCCCATAAAAGCAGGAGAGGGATACCATTATGTTGGATGTAAATAAAACGGTTGCCCTTTTACAATCTCATGAATTGACACAAAATTACATAGATTATAAAAAAAACAACTAGATGAAACAATAGACAATCTAGATTCCACTCTTTTGAATAGAAATGTCCAAAAATACCTTAGAGATTTTAAAGACTATAAATTGGACATTGTATATTCTTGGCAAAAAATAAAACCAAACAGACCAAAATGGTCACCTAGAAAGAATAAGTCCAAGAAAAAGGGCAACAGAAGCAATAATAAAAAAATAACACCACTAGACGTGTCACTTTTTCTAGTATAGACACTGACAATCAGGAAGAAACCTATGAACAACCTATAGAGAGTGAACCAGAAGCCAGTACTTCTGAAGCTAATGTAGTGACTATACAGTAGACCACAGTCCCAATAGAGAAATCTTAAAATCCGTTGTGCAGAGACCCCCAAAAACAAGTACATCTAAGAAAGATGAAAATGTGTTTAGATACCCCAGCAGAGTGAGAAAAACTACCAAGAAATAGGGGTAATTAACCTCTCTAAGTATAGTCTAACTGATATTAAAAGTGATGTATTAAACAAAGGTTTATCTTATGAACCTGCACTGAATTTTGATTTAATTGAAGCTTTAATAGACACTAATAAACTTGTTCAGATTCACTAGTTAATAAATGCACCTCTTTTCCCTATAAAGAAAAATCACATTTATATCCTGTTCACTCAAGACATCACCTAATAGACTTATACCAGAGAGTAGTAGAGAGAAAATTAACAGAACTATACAAAACTACACAACTTAACGTGTTTGACATACCAAAGGATAATTTATCAAAGAAACAAAGGAAGCCCCTTACTAAACTGCAGCAGAATGGGAACAAAGTCATTGCCCAAACAGATAAGGGAGGAGCTGTAGTGGTGTTAAACAAATGTGATTACATTTCAGAAATTCAGTTACAACTTAGTGATACTTCATTATATACCAAACTTGTGTTCAACCCAACCTCCTCATTTAGAAATAAATTGTCACATCAGCTAGATAATGCAATTGAGCACCAACTTTTGGATAAAGATTTAGCCAATTAGTTATTAATTGATGATCCCACGACCCCATACTTTTGCACAGTGCCTAAAATCTACAAAAGTTTAACAAAAACACCTTGCAGGCCCATTGTGGCCAGCAATGGATCACTGTGTGAGAGACTTGGGGGCTGGCTTAATCATATACTCCAACCTATAATGCTATCACTGCCAGGTTACATCAGAGATAGTTCTCATCTAATTACCCAACTTAAAGGGATTGACTGGAAACCTAATTACAAATGGGTCACAGTTGATGTGACAGCTTTATATTCCAATTTACCGCACACCAAGGGTTTGGAAGCTATCAACAATATGTTACATAGGCATTCAAACTATAGTGATGAGTATATCTTATTCATTGTACAAATTACAGAATTTTTACTAAATCATAATTTTTGTATGTACCAAGGGCAGTATTTTCTGCAGAGATGTGGTATGGCATTGGGGGCACAATTTCCCCCTGCCTATGTCAATATTTACATGGGCTGGCTTGAATATAACCACATCTTTTCAGAAGACTACCCCTATAAGGAAAACTTGATACTTTATGGTCGCTTTATTGACAACATAGTAATTATTTCAAACCCAGTGGATTAATATATTAAATTTATGAACAACAATGAGTTCAATCTTACTTTTACAGCCCAACAGGATGACAAAAACATAGATTTCCTAGATTTAAAACTGAGTAGTGAAAATAAAAAATTTTTACATCTGTATACCAAAAACTTCTCACTAGGAATACTATCTTAAGATCTGAAAAAGGGCATTCCAAAAGCCCAATATTTACGTATATGCAGAAATTGCACTGAGTTATATAAATATCAGGAACAGGCTCATGATCTAACCCTCAGGTTGTCAAATAGAGGATACTTTAGAATAATTATTCTGCATAGTTAAAGCTTATAGTTTATGAATATGTTTTTTGTATTATATCTTTTCATGTGACAAAACTGAAGAAATGGCACTTTGCTACAATGTAAAGCAGTGAGTGTACAGCCTGTATAACAGTGTAAATTTGCTGTCCCCTCAAAATAACTCAACACACAGCCATTCGTGTCGAAACCATTTGCAAAAAAAAAGTGAGTACACCCCTAAGTGCAAAAATGTCCAAATTGAGCCCAATTAGACATTTTGCATCCCCGGTGTTATGTCACTCATTAGTGCTACAAGGTCTCAGGTGTGAATTGGGAGCAGGTGTGTTAAATTTGGTGTTATTGCTCTCACACTCTCTCATACTGGTCACTGAAAGTTCAACATGGCACCTCATGGCAAAGAACCCTCAGGATCTAAAAAAAAGAATTGTTGCTCTACATAAAGATGGCCTAGGCTATAAGAAGATTGCCAAGACCCTTGAAACTGAGCTGCAGCACAGTGGGCAAGAACATACAGCAGTTTCACAGGACAGGTTCCACTCAAAACAGGCCTCTCCATGGTCAACCAATGAAGTTGAGTGCATGTGCTTAGCGTCATATCCAGAGGTTGTCTTTGGGAAATAGACATATTAGTGCTGCCAGCATTGCTGCAGAGATTGAAGGGGTGGGGGTCAGCCTGTCACTGCTCATACCATATGCCACACACTGCATCAAATGGGTCTGCATTGCTGTCATCCCAGAAGGAAGACTCTTCTAAAGATGATGCACAAGAAAGCCTGCAAACAGTTTGCTGAAGACAAGCAGACTAAGGACATGGATTACTGGAACCATGTCCTGTGGTCCGATGAGACCAAGATAAACTTATTTGGTTCAGAATGTGTCAAGCATGTGTGGTGGCAAACAGGTGAGGAGTACAAAGACAAGTGTGTCTTTCCTATAGTCAAGAAAGGTGGTGGGAGTGTCATGGTCTGGGCCTGCATGAGTGCTGCCGGCACTGGGGAGCTACAGTTCATTGAGAGAATCATGGATGCCAACATGTAATGTGACATACTGAAGTAGAGCATGATCCCCTACCTTCGTAGACTGGGCCGCAAGGCAGTATTCCAACATGGTTATGACCCAAAACACACCTCCAAGACAACCACTGCTTTGCTAAAGAAGCTGAGGGTAAAGGTGATTGACTGACCAAGCATATCTCCAGACCTAAACCCTATTGAGCACCTGTGGGGCATCCTCAAATGGAAGGTGGGGGAGCCCAAGGTCTCTAACATCCACCAGCTCCGTGATATCATCATGGAGGAGTGGAAGAGGACTCCAGTGGCAATCTGTGAAGCTCTGGTGATGTTACATCTCCTGCTTATACCTTTAAGGGGGCGTATATTTTATCTGACCTCCCTATATTAGGTGCTCCTTGTTACTAATACCTTGCTTGGTATTGAAGTCTTTCTCACTTCCTTTGCCTGGGAACTCTTCGGATTGTTTCTCCTCCTATTCCAGTTACCTTCCACGCTCCTCACTTCAGTCTGCAACTTCCTCCTGACACCTCTGACGTCACTCCGCTCATCCAGACAGAAGCATTCAAACTGAACCTGCCTAGAGATAATGCTGTGCTGCAGCTCAGAGCGTCTCTCTTCTGGGATCCTAGTTTTCCTCCAAAAGATCATTTATTATCAGAGGTGAGATCTACAAGCTATATAACTCTGCTGACTTTTCGTTACTCCCTTTCCACGTTCCTATATAATTGTGCCATACTTTATGTATACATGAGTTCCGTTTTCATTTACTGCAGTATTAAGATTTGCTTTGACATATTTATATGTATTCCATCACCATATAAAAATGCACATACATTAAATAAGAAACTTATATATAAAACTGTTACTCATTCAGGTTTCTATTCAGTTACTTTAAGTTGTGCCTGTCTACAGCCTTTATGAATTGGACACATATTAATTAAAAGTTTTTATTACTTAAACTATACCAATTTGTATGTTTAACAATGAAGTAAGATTAAACTGTTTAGTGTTCATTACAGGTGAACTCCATGCCCAAGAGGGTTAAGGCAGTGCTGGAAAATAACGGTGGCCACACAAAATATTGACACTTTGGGCCCAATTTGGACATTTCCATTTAGGGGTGTACTCACGTTTGTTGCCAATGGTTTAGACATTAATGGCTGTGTGTTGAGTTATTTTGAGGGGACAGCAAAATACAGGCGGCACACTCACTACTTTACATTGTAGCAAAGTATTATTTCTTCAGTGTTGTCACATGAAAAGATATAATAAAATATTTACAAAAATCTGAGGGGTGTACTCTCTTTTGTGAGATACTGTATGTAGACTTCTAAATTGACAGCAGAGTTACAGCTCCACCCATTGAGCACAGCTAAGTATGATGAAATACATTACAATTGGTTGATGCTGCCCTTCATAGCGATTGAGTACTTAATTCTCCCTGTCAATAGAATCATTAGCCTCTGATGAATCGCATGTGCACATGCACGAAACGCATCAGGTCTTGTCTGACTGTCTACCAACTACTGTTTGGAACTTACAAATAAACTGAGCTATCTAGCTTTTGACTGAAATCATGCTTGCTGTTCTTTTGGATCTATCATAAACAAGAATCTGTAACAGATATAAATAAAAATGTGACCTTTTCTAATTCTGAGATTGAGAATACAAATAAGGAGAGACTTGCCTCGAGTTTCGAGGGAGCCTCTGGTGATGATGTGACCTCAGAGGGAGAAGAATCACAACATGGTACAGGGCCAAGCTTACCATCTGGCAGTGTACAAAATAAGGGTATCCTGAAAGGCGATAATGTACAGGGAGCGAGGACTAAGACTAGCAGGCCTAGCATGTATGAACCATCAGCCCCCTCGAATCCCAAGTCTAAAACACCCCAAAACCTACAACAGAAATATAACACTAACACGCAGGTTTTTCACGGGGCCCCCAAACAATTCCAGGCAGTGGGGAAGGAAACCATGGGGAGTATGGACATAAAGGGAGGAGGTGCCGATCCACCCAGGTACACATTGAGAGGAAAAAATATGAAAACAAAGAAATATCAATGAACATGGTTATAAATATTTTTACAAAAGAAAAGACCAATGGCACAACTATAGAGTATAAAATTAAACCTCAGTGAAAACCTTTTATTATACCACAGATGTTCTGTGTTTTTAAATTAATATCGGGTAAAGGTGCTGGTGTTTGCACACACTGTGGATCAGCAGTGATGTCATCAGACATGGACTGAGGCACTCAGTCTCCACACGCTGAAGGCACTTCGAGATACAACAAGCAGCTGGATGGCAGCATGGATATCGTTCCATATCTTGTGTCAGAATAAGGATGTTAATGCACTTACTGAACAAGGGACTTTGTATACGATAGTAAAAAACCTTATCCACCTTCACAGCTCCCGTTTGTCTCCATATTACTTACTGCTGCCAAATATATATATACATATTAACAGGAACTGTCTGTTACTTTTATGCAGTATGACTCATCTGCAATCATATTGATATCTACCTTCTTTATGCATTGCTCCATTTACAAATAACTAATCTCTGGGAGAAGCCTGTCAGAGACTGATCATCCAAGCTTCTTTTTATTATTATTAATCACTCTTTTAAGTCTCCAGGGTGCCTAGATTGTTATATGGACACACTCCCTCTTATGTGACGATTGTTCGCTGAACATAAAGAAGTTAAGACTAATCTTACCCGCGAGCAAAGGCTAGCTTTAACGAAGCTTCAGAATAGAGAGGATATCATCATTAAGCAATCCAATAAGGGGGCTCAATTGTGTTGGATAAATCATACTATATACTTGAAGCAGAGAGACAACTTTTGGACACTGATGTCTACAAAAAGTTGCCTGGAAACCCCACACAGCGATTTGGAGCCTTACTTTTGGATTTGCTGGATGATGGCAAATATCTAGGAGTTATCGATGATAACACTTTCGAATATCTCCATGTAAAACATCCAGTGGTCCCCATTTTCTATCACCTCCCCAAGGTTCATAAGTCTTTGGAGGAGGTGAAAAGGCACCCTATTGTCTCAGGTATAGGATCACTTTTTAAGAACCTATCCAATTGTCTGGAATCCCTATTACAACCCCTGGTATATAAGTTACTATCATTTTTAAGGGACACCAAACATCTCTTAAGGCTGATGAATGACCACACCTGGAATCACAACATAGGTTGGCTCACTATAGATGTAGTGGGACTGTACTCAGCCATTCCACACAACAAAGGATTAGAAGCCACCAAGTATATGCTGGATACATTCAGCAACTATTCTATTGATTTAAAACAATATATTTTGAGAGTCTTGGACTTTCTATTAACACACAACTATTTTGAATTCTATTTACAACATCGAGGCAAAGCTATAGGGCCAAATTTGCCCCGGCCTATGCAAATATTTTCATAGTCTGGTGGGAGCACTCATATCTATATGCGGATCAAAATCCTTTTCTTACATCTATTATCAGCTATAAGCGGTATATAGATGACCCTTTGGTTGTGTGGTCTGGTACACAGGATGATAGTGAACTTTTTGTTAACTATCTTAATGACAATGATATCGGATTGAGGTTTACATTTTCCTTTGAAAAAAATGAGATTCCTTATCTAGATGTAACTTTGACAGGACTCCCAGATGAGAATAGGGTTAGTACATCGCTGTATGTTAAGCATATATCATCAAATACTTTCCTACATGTGAGAAGCTGTCATCCTCCCCATACCAGCTATGGGATAGCAAAAGGCCAGTTCTTAAGATTACGAAGGAACTGTTCCGAGGATGATAGCTTCACACATGAATGTTAAAAAGTGACCAACAAATTGTTAGCACAAGGATACGACAGAGGTGTTGTACATAAAGCATTAAATGGTGTCAGCCATAAAGAAAGAGTGTCTTTATTTGAGGATTGTAGCAGGTCAAAGAAGGCAAGACAAAGACAAAAACCTACTTTTGTGACCACCTATATCTCCCAATACTATTCGATAAGTAAAATCCTACGCAAAAATCTGCCAATACTTTTGGCTGATGATAATCTGAAGGACGATATAAAGGGTGGTTGTTTTTGCATCGCAAGATGCAACATAACTATTGGGAATCAAGTGTCTCCCTCTATGCTCAAAAAACCTAAACCACAGAGCAGTTGGTTGTCACAAAAAGGACATTACAAGTGTGGTAACAGCACTTGAAAAGCCTGTTGTTATGTCACTGTAGGTAAGGTTTTCCAAGCACTGACAACACAGAGAGTATATTCGCACCTCCAATGTACCAATTGTAGGTCCATCTTTGTCATCTACATAATTACATGCTCCAAATGCGACAAACAGTATGTGGGGTGTACCTCTCATGAGGTCAGGGAGAGGATACAAGCCCATCTCAATGACATTGAGCATGGCTACATAACTACAAGTGCCTCTAAACATTTTGTTGAGGAGCACTGTAGAGATGTGAGTGACTTCTCCTTGATGGTCATCGACCAAATCCATAAAAAACCAAGAGGAGGTGATAGATCCAAAAACCTCTTTAAAAAGGAGGTCTTGTGGATCTTCACTTTAGGGACTCGACAACCTATCGGTCTCAATATTGAAACAGACCTGATCAATCATTGGTAAAATACAGATAAAGTACAGTCACTAATTCAATATGGAATATACCTTATCGGAAAGTTAAGAAGTTAATTTAACTTTATTTATAGAACTTTATTCTATCTTATTCAAGTTAATCTAATTAAATTTAACTACATTTAGTCCTTTTTACCCTTTTATTTAATTATTAGTGGCAGACTATATACACTCTTTCTAATTATTTGAGAAAATACTTATTATACCCCCTTACCCCCTTTCCCTCTCATTTGAAACACACATATATATATATATATATATATATATATATATATATATATATATATATATATATATATATTCATTTATTCATTCATTCATTCATTCACTTCCATACGTGTCTTCCAACATCATATATATACATAATAGTACATCATAGGCTACAAATAGATAAGTCTAATTAAGTTATAATTATATCAGTACATATCTTCTATTTAACACAGTGGCCCTTGATATACAGCTAACCTGCAGTTAAGGTTGTAAGAGCTTAAGAATTTGGGTCTATAATGTTATGTGGTTCTTTTTCAGGATATGTACTTATCATATATCATTTACAGCAAGGAAACAACTGACAAGTCACACAGGTTTTTTGCAATGCTTATGACAACAATAATGGTTTTATTCTGCAATATAATTATAACAACAAAATACCACAAACCTCTGTTCATGCTTATAACATTTTATGCAATTATAATACTTGTACAATTATCCTATTCCTACCCTATCTATGCAGTTTTCAGTTACAGTTTAGCAATGAAAATTATAACTAAGTTGGCTGTGCAACCACCTATAACAATCTTATGTTATACTACTACTCAGACAATTCTAGCTAGTTTTGAACAAACAAATAATACATCACCGTGATCCCGTATCTCAGTATCCTGTCCTGTGGCGCAATTGGAGAAGACATCTGGGCAATCTTGGAACAGGAGAAAAGGTGATCACAGGAACAACACTGAACGATGCGTCCATCGACAGGTCACAAGTCTCCTGATCAGATGCCCACAGGTACCACTCTTATACTGTTCACTTACGTAACAGTTCTGGCGCAAACCCACAGACCCCGGGCCGCTCCCTGCAGGTTGGCTGAGGCCCAAAGCATCTGGCCAGTCTGCTTTAGCCTCACTCAAGCTTATCAGGGGCATACCAAGGTACTTTTCCTCACATGTTCCTAAGCTCAATGCTGTCATCTTTCATATTTCCTGCTTAACATTATACATCTGATCATGTGTTCTTATGCAGTTACTTCTGTCAAATACATCAACAATAGTTTTAACAATCTTTTCATAGATATAATTAATAATAGCTAAACCACCATAATGGCTTTATTACTTAGCTTACTGCAATTAATAATAATTAATCCTTTAACATATAGCTAGCGTTAACCCCTCGACTGCTGTGTTATCAAGATGTTTTTTTAGTGTCAGTGAGTGGCCCCTGCCAAAGTTACACCCTCGCTCTGTCTGCGTTTTGACTTCTTATCATTAGTATCCATCGGTTGTTTACCACTGTAGCATAACTCAGTGAAATACAGTGTCATCTACTTGAAATTAATAATGTACTTTCACTCTATTAAAGGCACACTCTCTTAAAGGCAAAGTCACACAAGTTAAAGCAAGTGTCACATGAACAATTACCTCAACCACTTTCCTTACAGGGTCCTTAGTTATCTGTGTTACATTAATATGCACTTGATACTGACCAACATATTTAACTTATCTATCTATTCTCAATCTCCAAAAATGTTTCTAAAAATGATTCTAAAATTTATTCTAAAAATGATTCTAAAAATGCTTCTAAACATGCTTCCTCCTTAAAAGGATATCAAGCAGTGAGTCAACTCTAAATCTAATTCTTACATTTAAGAAATAGATCACCAAAATAGTGTATATATTTTCACTTAGGTATTAGGTGAATGGGATGACTGCACATAAAAAAGGAGTCTACCTAGATGGGTGTGCACCTTTTAGGGCATTACCATTGGTGGCAGAGGGGGGCCTTAGTATCTAATAGCTAGTTAGGATAGCCTATTTCAATTAGTGCAAGGCTATAGGGCACTATACAGTCTATGATTAAGGCTCCATTGGAGCTGAAACACGTCAGACACCCACCCCAGCCTTCCTAACGGACCCACATCATAGCCGTTTTTTGTCCATATTTGCTGTCACTATTGACTTTTAAGCTGAATAAAGGATAACTTGCTTTGAGCTTTTTTGTCCGGATTCTTCTTTTATCTATATCTATCTATATATATATATATATATATATATATATATATTTATTTATTTAAAGTATCTAACATCGATATATTGTTTCTTTATACATCATGTAACCATTTGATATTAATCATTACTAACCATATTAAACTTTTATTGAAGAGGTTACTATTTACCAAGCTACCTTATAACAACTGTATTTCCATCCAGATATTAGTCTAAGATTACTATATTACTTAACAGCTGTGTTATAATACCGATAATATATCCTTTTGGGATAGTAACAGACCGGACAAGTGCTGTTTAATCTCTTATAACTGCAATAGGCCTGCAGAGATTTATAATCTTGATTACAGTGATACAAACTCAACTCATACAGAATTCCATCTGTACATTAGACCAGACATTATTGATGTATATAACCTAACTTTCTACTATAGAAGGTATCCTAAGTGTGGTTTTAACAAATTCCTGATTTTATAAGTCACTGAATAAAAGTTATGTTTTAATATCACAAGTTTATTTATTACATGCTGTCCTAATATATTCAATCTGCAAAACTACTAACCTTGAGTGCTAGTTTATGTATTCTTAAAAAGAACAAGCCTCTTCTTGCTCTTTTCAATAAATATTTAATGGTTATAAATATCTCTACACATATACTGTACTTACAGATATGGAGACTAAACTATTGAATTATGGATTATGGTTTGTTCCATCTAGAAGGTTGACTTGTTTTAAACTGTACTGCAAATCAGGGACTTGACCCTTAGGAAGTTTTATTCGGAAAATAATACATTGGAACATAGTGAGTTGAATTCATCTTCTATGGGAGTGGAAGCCCATAGTAACATGACATTTGAGGATACATGAGCCTTGGTAGGAGCTTCACAGTGCAGGCAGGGAGACAGATGACTATAAGGTCAAAAGTACAAAACTGAATTTTAGGCCTAGATCTGCTTTCTGCCTGCTTCAAGCGGGGGGTAAAACCCTAGAGATTTTCCATCCTAGAGTGGTAGAAGACCTGACTGACCTTTCTAAATCAATTGAAGCTGACCCCACTAACTTGTCTGTAAAGGAACAGGAGGCATTGGTTAGTCTCCAAAATAATGAACAGATTGTGATCAGACTGATTATATTGAAGATGCAAAGAGACAGCTTAGTGACACTGTCACCTATTTTCCCATGTCTAGAGATCCTACTGGCCCTTTTAGTAGGGGATGTAGCGGAGATGCAGTAGGATCCACAATATCTTTTTTTTTTTTTTTAATGGATTTTTATTCGGTTTTAATATGAAAGATAACACTTGGGGACGCGCAGGACCCCTGTTCAAACATACACAACGAAAGGATCGGACACGCAGGTCCGGTTGCAATAGCTTACAGAACATTGATACAACATAAGTAAATTGCAGGGATTTGTGGTGAAAATAGTTCACCAAGATTGAACCCTGGTGTGGGCTCTAAATATGGGAGGGGGGGGGGAGGTGGTACGTATAAATTAAATGAAATACTCCAAAGATCAGGTCTAGATAAGTTGCAGCAAGATGTATTAATGGATTTGTCCAAGTAAATTAAAGAGCAGGTTCAGTCAACATCTTATGGTGCAGGTAACAACAGATTCCAAAGACAAATAAGATGCACCTTGTACCTAGTACACGCTATACTTAGTACCCACATTACCTAGCCCTCATTGTGTCTAGCACACACTAAACCTAGCACTCGTTGCACCTAGCGCACATTGCACCTAGCGCACACTGCACCTAGTGCACACTGCACCCAGCACACTCTGCACCCAGCACACTCTGCACACAGCACACGTTATACCTTACACAAGCTAAACCTAGCATACCATATAACCAGCACTCTCCGTTCCTAACACACATTATACCCAGCACGCGTTGTACCTAGCACACATGATACCTAGCACCCACTGTACCTAGCACACGCCGTACCCAGCACCCACCTTGCCGGGCACATTCGGTACCTAGCACATATTGTACCTAGCACACGTTATACCTAGCACGCACTGTGCCCAGCCAACATTATACCCAGCACATATTGTACCTGGCACACATGGTACCCAGCACAAATGGTACCTAGCACACATGGTACCCAGCACTCATGGTACCTAGCACTCATGGTGCCCAGCACCCACTGTACCTAGCTCACACTATACCTAGCACACGCCATGCCCAGCACCCACCTTGCCTAGCACCCGTGGTACCTAGCACACGCTGAACCTAGCACACAATACCTAGCACCCAAGGTACCTAGCACACATGGCACCTAGCACACATGGCACCTAGGCCTAGCACACGCTGTACCTAGCACACACCACACCCAGCACACACTGCACCCAGCACACACTGCAACTAGCACACATGATACCTAGCACCCATCGCACCCAGCACACTCTATGCCTAGCACACGCCTTACCCAGCACCCGCCCTGCCCAACACACGCAGCACCCAGCTTAGCTACCTAGCACACATCGCATCCAGCACATACATCACCTGGCACATACACTGTCTAGTTACCATCTGGCATGGCTACGGGAAACCATAAAGCTGACAATGTGGGTACACTTATCGCTTTAAGATTAAGGCGTATGGCAGTATGTAACTCAAGCGCAGTAGACCTTGCATACCTTGTCATAATTTTACCCGCCTCCTTAACAATAGAACGTGATAAGGCTTACTTTAGCTCAGAACAAGTCAGAAACGTGGCTATACTATCATAAGGTAATCCCATCATCCGGGCATGGGCCCTATGCCCAGTGACGGGTATGTGCAATAAGGTCACTCACGCCTATGACCAGGAGGGAGGATATGATAGTCTCAATGGCCTAATACTCAGGTATAGGTATATATGTACATAATGTGCATTGGACTCAACTGCTTAAAGAGTGTGGCGGAATATCTGCTGTCCACCGTCAACTTATTAAGGAAAATATTAGTGTTATTATCTTCCCTTGGCTCAGGCGTTTATACTCAAAAGAAGTGTTGCGGCACCAATTGTGTCGCTAGTACCCTGTGCCTCGTATACTTGTTCCTTATACTTGAGAGTGGCAATAATATCTCTATTGAGGGTAATACACAAAACAAAGAAATTGGTTACCGGCTATGTATATTAATCTTTGCACCTTATTAGATAAGTGGCATCTAATAAGGTGCAAATAGTCAGGACTGTACCCATATACATATACAAACTTGAAACATAGCTAACAGCAACATCTAGACATATATTGCATCACATGCATAGAAAACATAGTAGCACAAACCGAGGAGAAAATTGTGCAGCTAATATTAACCCATGGTAACCCTTGGCACTTGAGAGCAGCAGGCTCATAGAAGAAACATATAAAGAAATTAAGGTTTAACATGTCACCAACTATGGAAAGCAAAATACCACAAAGCTGCACAAAAAATGATGATGTTCAGTCTGTAATGTGTGCACTCCTCTTCCTAACACTTCCATTTTAGTATGTGGGAGAGCATATATAGTAGCCAATAGCCACAAATCAACTATGCACAGCTGTGCATTTAAAAGGGTGTTAAATTTAGTCTCCCGACTTGTAATGGTCATATAATCCAAGGGAGACATAGTTTATATTATCCTGGCTACTATAGAAATTGGAGCCATAATCTAGTGTACTAATTATTTAAGGTATAATATGGCAGATTTCAATTATTATGTCTGGGATAGTGTGTCAAGCTTGGTATGAGAGACAAAATAATACAAGTTATATGCCAGTTCAAAACACTTATGACAGACAGATCATATAGTTCCTTAAGAGCAAAGTCTACCTACCTATACTGTGTTTGTGTGTAGCAGATCTGAAGTTAGAGGGTTGAAGTTACTGAAGTAAACCCAGACCGTAGCGCAGAGCAAACTACAGGATCCCATGTCACTTGCATATGATAAAACATAGCTTATCCTTGACTCCCCTCTAGTGGTCACAGTTGGGATCATCATCTTATTTCTAGAAATTGTAATTTAATTTAAATCCCCAGCCTGTCATTGAGTAAATATAGGTAAATGTCTTGGGCAATATCTAGCAGATATCTAGATCTCATTAGTCAGGCTTGGGGGGAGGGGGGGTGACCAGCCTCTGTCCCGTGGAGAAATCACAAAATTGAGCAGTATTGTCACCTGATACATCTATTACTGAGTTCAGCATAAATAAATTGACGGTACTGTATATTCCACTGCATGCAAGTTACCAATCTAAAACATTTCTAAAACATAACAGATAAACCTCAAGCCTATGATAATTTTCAACATATATTCTAGCAATAGCACTACATACAGAACAATGGTTGCTATATAGGGAAAATACTTAACCAACACCAGTCTTATGAACGGTAATGAGAAATGGGGTAATTGCAACATATGCATTTCCATATGCTCTATGATCTGGTTGGTAACCTTCATGTAACGCCCATGTCTAGAGTTATTGTACATATAGTCTTTGGCAAGTGAAAAGCTATGAGGGTAAGTTTGACTACTTAGAGGGTCATTAGTCAATTCTCCTGCAGTAAGACATTATACAGAGAGGGGGTGTGTAGCACATCTGCCGGGTTCCTGTCTACCCTATTCCTGATCTGCATGTAAGCACAGTTTCCACCGATTGTAGTATAAGCATTGCTGCTTGCAGTGCAGTAGAACTGGTCAAGCGGTAAGTGACACCATAGCAAAGTAGTTGAAAATCCGTGCCGAATTTAAAGTGAACCAGAGGCAGATCTGAGAGAATGACACCCGCCCTCACTAGAGCCAAACCTCGTCCGGATACCTTCAGACTGTGATCTCCAGCACTACTATCATGCCGCAGCTTATACTGCGTGAATGTGCGTATCAGTCTAGTGATAGGACCATCCGATCCTGTGTTGATCCATATGCACACCACACATAGTTGTAGGGTTTGCCTGGGCCATGTGCAATAGCTTTCCCAGGGTTTTAGACATCTGCATGAAATGATGTGCAATCAAGTCTAACATGTTGCGCTCCCATGTCTCAACTGCCTCCATGTCGCCCTCTCACCTTGCTATAGTGTCGGGTAAATGGCGTGGCTTCTCCAATTGGCAGCCGGTCTATTGCTCTGTAGGATGCTCGACTTACTTTCTCCTGATCAAGGCGATGTTGAACACTGCATCTACTATTACTTCATAAGCCGCCACTGTAGCTGGTAGTGGAAGTATTGTAGCTCAAACCCCTTGAGGTAACGCATGGTCTAGAAAATGGCCGCTCACTGGCTGTAGGTAGTAGCAAGCTGCATGGAGGGAAAAGGCTCTGATCTGTTAGTCCTGGTTCTCTTCTTGTCGCCAGACCTTGTAGTCTTCCTCCCTATTGTAATAGTCACACATATTTACTTTCTTGGAGAGTCTTGAACGGTCGCAGAAGTATAACTTTTGAAATATCAATGGAGAGCTGGCTAGATATGCGACCGCTCCCTCCGCAATATCTTTTAGTTAGACAGAGACATCCTCATCTTAAAAATGTTGTCTAAATAATTCAGTCCAAGTTTAAGTCTAAATCAGCTATTTATTTTGCTTCTAGCCACTGCTTAAAACTGGTGCAACAACAACAACTGCTAACAACAACTGTCTAAGACAATACAGTTACTCAAAACTAACAGTTACTCAAAACTGAAGTTAACCCCTCCAGAACTGTTGGATTTGCACCCTGTACCTATAATGGGCACAGGGTGACTTAACATAATGCCTGAATCCATAATCCGTAGGGAGGTTGACAGAGGGGTCTGTCACATGGCCCCCTCCTTGTGGGACACTCCAGCAGACCCGGCTTGACCCTTTGGAGGGTCAACTTGGGGATGACTGGACTATGAGGTGGTAGGAATGTCAGTTTGCCGGGACAATCCATCTGCATTCCCGTTCTGCTTACCGGTCCAGTAGCTGATGGTGAAGTTATAAGGTTGGAGGGCTAAACTCCCTCGCAGCAATCTACCATTGTCTCCTGAGACCCGATTAAGCCAGACTAAGGGATTGTGGTCCGTTATGAGAGAGAATTCCTGTCGGTATAAATAAGGGTTCAACTTCTTCAGTGCCCAGACCAGGGCTAAACATTCCTTCTCTACTGCCGCATAACTTACTTCTCGAGGTAACAACTGCTTATGTATGCGACAGGGTGCTCTCCTCCATCCTCCCCGACTTGGCTCAGCACAGCCCCCAGTCCATACATGGAAGCATCCATATGAATGAGAAAACGTTTGTTAGGGACTGGGGCAGCCAAGACAGGGGCATTCACAAGAGCCTGCTTCAGTGCCTGAAATGTGGCTTCACAAGCTGGAGACCACAGGACCTGTTTAGGAAGGTTCTTTTTAGTCAGGTCAGTCAGGGGCTTGGTGATAGTACTGTAGTCCGGGACAAAACATCGGTAATAACCGGCCATCCCCAGGAAGGCTAGCACTTGGGTCTTAGTGATAGGTGTGGGCCAGTTAGCCACAGCCTCTACCTTGGCTGGCTCTGGTCTCTGGCTCCCACACCCCACTCGGTGACCCAAGTACTGTACTTCAGCCATACCTAGATGGCACTTGTCTGGTTTCAAGGTCAGGCCAGCGGCCTGAATCTTGTCCAGAACCACCCCTACATGAATTAGGTGTTCCTCCCAGGACTCACTGTAGACCGCAATGTCGTCCAGGTATGCACAAGCAAATTCCTGGAAGCCATCGAGGAGTCTATCCACCATGCGCTGGAAGGTAGCCGGAGCATTCTTCATCCCAAAGGGCATGACCTTAAACTGGTACAGGCCAAATGGGGTGACGAATGCCGACTTGGGGATAGCATCCTCGGCCAGGCGAATCTGCCAATAGCCCTTACACAGGTCTATGGTGGTCAGATAGTGTCCCCTAGCAATACAGTCTAGTAATTCATCTACCCGGGGCATCGGGTAGGCGTCAGTGGTGGTCCTTTCGTTGAGCCGCCTGTAGTCCACACAGAACTGGGTGGTCCCATCTTTCTTAGGTACCAGGACTACAGGCAAAGCCCAAGGGCTATCGGAGTGCTCAATGACTCCCAGCCGAGCCATCTCCTGTATCTCCTTCCGCATTCCTTCTCGGACTGCTTCGGGGATACGGTAGGGGGGCGGTCACAGGGGATTCTGTCCAGGGGTCTCTACCTTATGTACAGCTAGGGTAGTGTAGCCGGGCTCTTGGGAGAACATCGCCTGCTTCTCCTACAGAAGCTGTCTGGCCTGTACCTTCTCTGTAGGGCTTAACCGGTCCCCTAGCTGCACAAGACTAGTGAGGTCAGTCTGGGGGTCCTTCTCTAGTAAGTTGGGGAGGGGTCAATTTTCTGGGTCGTCTGCAGCAGGGGCACACACTGCAGCGACATCCTCTGGCCTCTCCTGATACTCCTTCAGCATGTTCACATGAAAGGATCGCTGTATCCTTTCATCTGCACAGCTGGCTATAATATAGGTAGTATCACACACCTGAGCTAACACCTTATACGGGCCCTGCCAAGATGCTTTCATCTTGTTGGTCCTCACAGGCTTGAGCACCAAAACTTTCTGTCCAACCTGGAAGACCCGCTGCCGGGCACCCCGATCGTACCACCTCTTCTGTCTCCCCTGGGCCACCTGGAGATTCTCCCTTACCATCAGGGACAGTTTCTCCATGCGGTCCCGGAGTTCCAGGACATATGGCACTATGGGGATCCCCTCCTGCTCTGTCTCTCCCTCCCAGTGTCCTCTAATGAGATCCAGGGGTTCGCGGACCCTTCTCCCATAGAGTAACTCAAAGGGAGAGAACCCAGTAGATTCCTGGGGCACCTCTCTGTACGCAAATAACAGATGAGGAAGGAATCGCTCCAAGTCTCTGCAAGCGTCAGTAAAGGTCCTCAGCATCTGCTTGAGGGTGCCATTAAAGCACTCGCAGAGACCGTTAGTCTGTGGGTGATAAGGCGAACTGAGCAGCGGTTTAATGCCGCACACCTTCCACAGCTGCTGGGTGAGCACAGCGGTAAACTGGGTCCCCTGATCGGAGAGAATCTCCTTAGGGAACCTGACCCTAGTAAAAACCTTAACCAGGGCATCAGCTACTGTCTCTGCCTCTATATTAGACAGTGCTACTGCCTCTGGGTAATGAGTGGCATAGTCCACCACGGTGAGAATATACTTCTTACCTGATGGACTAGCTCTGGACAGTGGACCCACAATGTCAACAGCTATGCGGGAAAAGGGTTCCCCAATGATAGGCATAGACATAAGCCTAGCTTTTGGGTGATCCCCCGCTTACCCACCCGTTGACAGGTGTCACAAGTACTACAATATACCAGCACATCTCGGTTAAATTGGGCCAGAAGAAATTTTGGGTGATCCTATGAGCTGTGCGGCGGGACCCTAGATGTCCAGCTAATGGTACATCATGCCCAATCCGCAGAATCTCTTGCCGGTATTTCGCAGGCACCACCAGCTGTCGATTCCACGGAGGGGCAGTACTTTTCTGGGAAGGTTTAGGGATTCTATATAGCCTATCCCCCACCCACTCATAACGTTCCCCATCTACCCCCTCTTCTCCAGCATCTGCCCTAGCCCTATACTTCTGAAGGGTCAGATCCTCCCGGGTTTCCCTCCCGTACGTCTCTGGGGTATCCCAGCCTAAGGGGGCCTGATCTAGGGTACAAGTCGGGGAAGAGAGTCTTACCTGGGTCTCAGCAGCAGGTGGGTTGGTCTCGGCGGCACGGGTCTGGGCATGGGTAGTCACAGGGTTAACATCAGCGGGACCCATTGGAGCGAAGGCAGAAACAAAGGGGGCCAAGACATTTCCAAGGAGAAAATCAGCTGGTAAGTCCTTCATGACCCCCACATTAACATGTCTAGCTCCCACTCCCCAATCCAAATGTACGTGGGCAACAGGTAGGCGGAACATAGCGCCCCCTGCTACCATCACAGCCACAGTGTCTCCGGTGTGCTGTTTCTCGGACACCAAGTTCTTTTGGATCATGGTCATGGTAGCACCAGTATCTCGTAGCCCACTGAGCTCCTTCCCATTCACTTTAACCAGTTGCCAGTGCTGTTGTCGGTTATCCCGATGGGAAGCTTGCACGGGGTCTGTTACATGTAGGATGCCCCAGCATTCTTCCTCCTCTACGCAGTGGGCAGCAGGCTGAGCGTTACGTGGGTTTTCACAGGTGGGTCTCCTCAATAACTGTGCTTGGTTCGCTGTGTTTAGGGGACACTCTGGTCTTTTGTGCCCTAGTTGCTTACATCCAAAGCACTGAATAGGTTGTGAGTAGTCCCGTGAGTTGAACCGGGCTGTCTGAGGATAGTTTGTGACTGAAGGCAGTGTGGTAGAGCGGTGCGCCGGGGGTTGGTAACTGGTAGCTGCTGGGGTGACTGTGGGTCGGTACTCCACTCTGGCAGGGGGATTAGTGGTAGCAGTGTCCAGTTTGCGGGCATCCATATACTCATCTGCCAGGCGAGCAGCTGCATGCAGTGTGGAGGGTTTACAGTCTTGAACCCACTCTCTAACTCCTGCAGATAACTTGTCAAAGCAATGTTCCAACAGGAATAGCTGCAGCACGGTGCACCTTATATGCCCACTCAACGTAGAAATCTCCAGCTAATTTAACAGTGTCTCTGAACCGCCTCCTGTATGCCTTCGGTGTAATCGCATACCTGGAGAGCAGAGCCTCTTTTACAGCATTATAATCCCCGATTTCCTCATCTGGAATGGCCCGAAAAGCCTCACTGGCCCGGCCGGATAATTTTCTGGATAATATCGTGACCCAGTCCTTTGTGGGTACCTTGTGTAGTGCACATTGTCTCTCAAAATCCACAAGGTACCCATCAATTTCTCCTCCTGTTTCAATGAAGTTTTTCAAAGCTGCAAAATGTACTTTTCTTTTTTCCACTGGGGTTGCTGTGACTTGGGCTGCTGCAGCGATGCTTTGGCAAAGTAGGTTGGCATCCACAGCTGCTATGACCCGGTCGATAATTTCGGCAGTCGGGTTGGGGCCATAATGTGCCAGTCTTAGTTTAACCGCCCAGTCAAAGCTTGCTTCTTCGGGAGTTCTGTCTGATATGCTGGGCTCATTGGTTCCTTCAGGCCCTGGTACTCTGTCCATCTCGGTCAGTATTGTAATAATCTCCCTCTTGAAGAAGTCGCTTTTTTTTTTTTAAGTCCCGTAACAAGCAAACTGTGTTCTCTGTCTGTCTGCTCAGTCTGATTATTGCTGTGTGTGCAGTAACTCGCAATTATTCCTTGAAGCAACACTTTCCCTTCTACTTTACTTTTCCCAGACTTAACAATATAACAACTCACTGTACAGTTGTTCTAGCAGGTCTTTAAGGGTGGCTCTTTTCAGCTTTTCATACTGTATTCCCATTAGGTCCGGATGTGTAGTTGCTCTTCTGGGCTATGAGGACTAACCCGTCGCTTGCCACCAATTGTAGTGGAGAGGCAGTAGGTTCCGCAATATCTTTTAGTTAGGCAGAGACATCCTCATCTTAAAAATGTCGTCTAAATAATTCAGTCCAAGTTTAAGTCTAAATCAGCTATTTATTTTGCTTCTAGCCACTGCTTAAAACTGGTGCAACAACAACAACTGCTAACAACAACTGTCTAAGACAATACAGTTACTCAAAACTAACAGTTACTCAAAACTGAAGTTAACCCCTCCAGTACTGTTGGATTTGCACCCTGTACCTATAATGGGCACAGGGTGACTTAACATAATGCCTGAATCCATAATCCGTAGGGAGGTTGACAGAGGGGTCTGTCACAGGGGACTTGCACATCTTTTGGATGAGAATGTGGAGGTGGGACTCATGGATCGGATTATGGCTGACCATCTCTTGGTTAGTGATCCAGTGACACCCATTTTCCACCACCTCGCAAAGGTGCAAAAAAGTATTTTGAATGTGAGAGGAAGGCCAATTGTGGTGGGCATCAGTTTGCTTCTTGAACCCTTGTCTAAATTGGCTGATCACTATCTGCAACCCCTGATTTAAAAGCTTCCAAGCTATATCAGAGATACAACTCAAGCATTACAGGTGATGGAGTTTGTAGTCTGGAAGGAGTAGTACAGTTGGTTAACATTGGATGTGGTTTCACTGTACTCCTCCATTCCACATACACATGGCCAGTCTGCCGTGAGCTATTTTCTTGGTCTTTACACTGACTTGACCCGGGAAGCTAAGGCTCTAGTTGTCAGAGTAGTCAAATTTTAACTGGAGCACAAGTTTGCTCCCTTCTACGCCAACCTGTTTATGGGTTGGTGAGAGAGGGTCCACGTCTATGGAGGTAGTGTTGCTCCATCAGCTTTTGTCATCAAATACGTGAGGTATATAGACAACCTGCTTATTCTTTGGTCTTCTGATATGACTATGGCTGAAAATTTTGTTGATTCCCTAAACTGTAATGATGTGGATTTAGAATTTACCTTTGAGTGGCAGAAATTGGTAATCAATTTTTTGGATGTATTCCTTAAGGGAGTTACATTGAAGAGGAGAGTTGTTTCTGCTCTCTATAGGAATAACTTAATAGAAAGACAGAGCTCAGCACCTGTAACACCCATACAGGAATGTGCATGTTGGACAAGAGTCTCAGCTTAGGCTCAAAGTAAGGTTAAACCCTAAAAGAGAATATATCCACAGCACTGTAATTTATAAGCTATGTATTGCAACATACAAGACCAGTAAAAGTGCGACATTTTGGGCTCAAACGCCCTTAATCATGCAAGACTTCACAATACACCTGTGACACCTTTAAAGTGTCCTTCAACCAATGGAATAAATATTTTAATTAACCCTTTATAAATATTCCCTACATTCACATAATATATCACCCCCCTAGTGGTAATGTGTAATAAAAACATTTTTTTCTCTTACATATTATATACACAGGTTAAAAACAATTTCCTCTCTCTGTTAAACTTATTTGTATGGACTGCAGCATAAGGACTACAAATTTATATGGCATATTAATGTAACTATCTAACAAACAAAAGAGATACACCATGAAAAAGAATACAACCTGAAAGAGAGAAAGATAAGTAAAATTAAAGAAATACAGAAAGATCAAAATCCCTATTGAGGCCATTAGGATGCATATAATTTAATCTATGTATCCAATATGACTCATTTTGTTTGATCTGCCATCTTAACTGATTAATTTGATGACCCCTCTTGACAAAATGGCATGCAAGGGGTGCTTTGTTTATCGCCTTTTCTAATGTTGAACCTATACTGATTAAGGCGCTCTCTCATTTTACGAGTAGTTTCACCTATGTAGATTCTGGCACATGGACACTTGATTAAATACACCACAAATGTTGATTCACGTGTGTAAAAAGATCTAATATTGATTTATAATCCCCTTTAATGATAGAACTACAATGTGTGCAACCCAGGCATGGGAAATTGCATATATTTTTCTTAGTGATGTATCTAGTCTTATCTTTATTTAACATTGGAACCTAAATCAGTTCTGACTAACATGTCTTTCAAGTTTCTAACTCTCTAAAAGGCTATCATGGGAACTTCCTGGAGGGACTCCACTCCCTTATTGCAACTTTTTAAAATATGCCAATATTTTTTTAATAATATGAGCAATCTTTTTGCTATATGAGATAAATTGTGAAAAATAAAATAGAAAATATAGGCAATTTCCCATGCCTGGGTTGCACACATTGTAGTTCTGTCATTAAAGGGGATTATTTTACTCACCCTGTGAAAGGAAATAAAATCAATATTAGATCTAAATAAACACATGTAAATCAACATTTGGGGTGCATTTAATAAGTGTCCGTGTGCCAGAATCTACATAGGTGAAACTACTCATAAAATGAGAGATTGTCTTAATCAACATAGGTCCAACATTAGAACATGCTATAAACAAGCACCCTTTGCATGCCATTTTGTCGAAAGGGGTCATCAAATTAATCAGTTAAGATGGCAGATCATCGCTCATGTTGATGTTCCCAGGGTAGGAGGAGATAGAGAGAAATTGCTTAAATAAAAGGAGGCATATTGGATACATATTGGATACATAGATTAAATTACATGCATCTTAATGGCCTCAATAGGGATTTTGATCTTTCTGTATTTCTTTAATTTTACTTGTCTTTCTCTCTTTCAGGTTGTTGTTTGTTATATAGTTACATTAATATGCTGCAGTCTATACAAATAAGTTTAACAGAGAGAGGAAATTGTTTGTAACCTGCGTATATAATATGTAAGAGAAAAAAATGTTTTTATTACACATTACCACTAAGGGTGATATATTATGTGAATGTTGGGAATAATATGAATGTTGGAATAATTATAAATGGTTAATTAAAGGATTAATTATATTAGTTGAAGGACACTTTAAAGGTGACACATGTGTATTGTGAAGTCTTGCATGATTAAGGGTGTTTGAGCCCGAAATATCGCACTTTTACTGTTCTTGTATGTTGCAAGAAATAGTTTATAACTTACAGTGCTGTGGACATCTGCTCTTTTGGGGTTTCACCTCTGTATAGGAAGCCTATCTCCGGGAACAACTTGCTACATGCCCGCAGTTGCCATCCAAGACATGTCTTCAAGGGCATAGCAAAGGTCAAGTTTTTACGAGCAAAAGGCAACTGTACATTTGATGGAACTTTCGTGAGGAGAGCAGAACTTTAAAAGATCAAATGATTAAGATAGGGTACCCTAGGAGGGTTATTGATAAAGCATTTTTTGAAGTTCACGATATTGGCAGGGAAACTTTATTGATGGGTAGATGTGGAGCACAGGTGAGGGATGTGCATCATGACCAACAAAAACCTAAGTATATTACATCTCACTCGAACCAATATGAACAGGTATGCCAGGTGATTAAGAGAAATCTACCCATTTTAATGAGAGATAAGAAGCTAAGAAAAACGGTTCAGAAGGGTTGCATGTTTGTACCTAAGAGGAATGTTACCTTGGGTAATACTCGGACTCCTAGCATGTTGAAAGAGAAAAAAAGCTCAGCTAGTTCATGGTTGCACTTTAATGGTACATTCAGATGTGGTAGGAAGGTATGTACCTCCTGTGACTTTGACAATGTGTCCAGTACATTTAGATCACAAATAACAGGTGAGGAGTTTCAGACAAAAGGGTGTATTAACTGTAAAAGTACTTTTGTACCTTTATCATCTGTCTAGTTGAATGCACATTGTGTTTAAAACAGTTCATAGGAATGACAACAAGGGAGGTTGGCACCCGTATAAGAGAACACTTGTCCTACATTTGAGGGAAAAGAGCATGTTCTGCCCTATCATGGCATTTCATTGAGAAATATCAAACAAAATATTAACACTTATTTTTTAGAAACTTCTAAGAATATGTTAAATAAATACATTGGGTTTTTTTTAACAGCCCATTTTCAAGCACTTACAAGAACTTCCTGAGTTTCTTCTTTGCTATTGATGAAATTAACAAGGACCCCAGTATTTTACCCAACATCACCCTGGGATATCACATTTTTGATTCTTGTGGAAGTGTCAATAAAGCTACATTGAGTGTGATGCAAATACTATCTGGGTCAAATTATGCAGTGCCCAATTACTCCTGTAGGTTTAAGGGCAAGTTGGCTGGGGTAATCAGGGATTTATCATCTGAGACAACTTTACAAATAGCACAAATTTTAGGTGTATATGGATATCCACAGGTAGGTAAAATATGTGTTTTTATTTTGTTAATATTTATTTTATCCCACTTTAACCACCAAATTAAATCCTAACATGACCTCCCCACTGCAACCTCTACACACTGCTAATAGCCAGAATCTCAGTGTCAGCCTACTGCTGCTCCTCTTGGCCACACTTGGGAACTACATTTCCCAGTATACCTGAAAAAAATGCAATCAGAAGCTACACTTGTTCTGCTCTAGATCAGTTTGTAACCCTTTCCTGCACTTTTTACTTGGGTCCTCACACTGAGCGAATGCATAGCTTCTCTCTGTATATTTTACAGGCTCTCCACAGTAACATTCTGCACAGTGTTACTCTCCTTTTATATAGTGGGTATTAATATGAGTTATCAGAAATTATGAGGCTGAGCTGGAAAAAGAAAGAGATGTGATCATGCTGCTTTAGAAGGAAGGTTGATAGACCAGAGTATCAGGCATTCTGTTTTACAATAGCATCAGGATAGAGTAGCCTCTCATGAAAATCTCACTAGTGAGGGCCTTAGAAAGAAATGGTGTGAGTCAGTCTGTCACACATACGCCACTGGCTCAGCCTCAAATGGGGGCAAGTACTTCCGGTCTGCCGGTCACTACAATGGCTTAATTACCCTTCATCATTAGCGCTCTCCGCTATTGCAAGGAGTCTTGTTAAGGTTCTGCTTTCATGCAGATGCCAAAGCTATTGGCTACAGTCACTCCCATTGGCTGCCTTCCTCTAGCGTGTGACATCACAGATTCCCCGCTCACGTGCAGAGTAGTGAGAGTGGTGGCTACAGGTGAGGGGTATGATTTGTTGCTGTGTTAACAGCATATTCAATATGTGTATTTTAACAGGGAATTCTTCCTAGTGCAGCTCAAGGTGTGTGGTGTATGGGGAGGGAAATGAATCCTATCCAAGCTGTGTAGTACGTGCAAACAATACAATGGGTATAAGGATATAGATGTAGCAAGGTCTGCGGTATGGCAGGTATGAATACGGCTTTGAATACGGCTTAACACCGGGATGGTGTATAACTCACCACACTTGCTACTTGAGCCTGTCTCCGGGAGCCTTTAGAAAAACCTGCCGCCGCTCTGCACCACAAACTCCTCACTCGTAGAGGTCGTTGTCCTATGCTCCAATAATCATCCGTATGGGCATACCACTCCACAGCCTTCGTAATGCTGTTTAGTTTGCACGCTGTAACTGAGCGTTGTCAGGCGCTTCCGGTCCGTGACGTGAATCGTCTCCTGCGCCAATGAGATTCCCTGCTACTCGATCGTAGCCCCATACACCTACTGTTCACCTGAGTGCCGAGATTCAAGCCTGGTAACAATGTATATCCAGATAAAATTCAATAAAATTTAATACATTTTAAATACTAATTCTATGGCAAAGCCTTACATATAAGCATTAGAATGTTAACTAATGATCAATCCTGACATTATGTCTCAATAGTTCCAAGAAATTTGCTCCTATTACACAACCAACAAGTTCTAATATTGTGATATGTAACTCGCTTTATATATCTACCCTTATAGTTAGGTATTTGCTTTATATATCTACCTTTATAGTTGGGTATTTTTCATGTCCAACTTAATATCTCTATATAGATTATCGCATCTTTTTCTAAAGAAAACTGCCCCTTTTAATAAATTCTAAAACTCACAATTTCTGATTGACTTTTAAAGTCAGTCAATTCATATCATTTTATTTACACTTATAGCTTGATGCATTTTTATTTGGCTAAATTTCAACCTGCAAATTAATTATTTACTTAAAGAGAGACATGCCAGCATATGCAACTTACATGCTCTATTCGAGTTAATAAATTGTACTTCAATTAAAGTTATGGTAACTAAGGCTACAATACATAAGGTTTAATAAATTGTACTTCAATTAAAGTTATGGTAACTGATGCTACAATACATAAGGGTTAATAAATTGTATTTCAATTAAAGTTATGGTAACTAATGCTACAATACATAAGGGTATGTCCCGTTAACTATGTAGCTTTGTTTTCCCCCTATACACCCAGTGTTAGCGATCTATATATATACTGGTGGTTATATCTTTTATTCGCATTTGCCTCTTATTGCATCCTTTTCTCACATGTTGTAAATTTTGTAAAGTATAGAATTTGCCCTGATCTCATGTTTGTTATTTACATAGTTGTATCTCAGTTTAATATAAGAATGTATTTTCGTTAATTATGCTCAGCTGGGGCTTTGTTTTTTCAGTCACAGGGGCTATTTAAGCTCAGTGTCTGTTCTCACAAAGTGTGTCTATGAGTAAGGCTAACATGTAGCCGAAACGCGTAAGACAGCCCAGCTTCACATTTTATGCTCACTTTGTTTTTATCACTTTTTTCACTTGGTTTCCAATAAATCATGAACTTTTACAACTTTATAGTGTCTGGAGACTCGCATGGTTTTTGCACTTTTTGTTGTCAGCATATTCAATATGATCCACATTCCAAGGAGAAAAGAGATTGAGCACTTCCAGCAAATTAAAAAGTATCGTTTCTCTTTTCTTCTTGGAATGACAGTCATCAATCCGACACACTCTGGCTGTCTTAAGCAGTACTTTTTTTTTACCATTTTTAACCCTCCATTTCCCTCTCTTTTTTAATACATTGGAAACTTTAGAGGCCAGATAACAAGCGGTGAGCTATTTAGAACTTTCGCTCTAGCGTAAACTTAGCTAAAAGTAATCTGTTTGCGCATGTTGGGTAGAGTGTATTAAAAGTAAAAATTTAGCATGCAATCTAGCGCTAGCAATTAGCACTCTGAAAATTAACCAGAGATCCGATCTCTGGTTAATATTCTAAAAGTGCCCCAAATGTCCTCAAAATAGAGGACATTATAGTTTTTTATTTTAAAAAAATGTAGCAATTTAAGAAAAATAAAAAAAACAACTGCACTAGGCAGTTTTTTGGGTCTAAAGTTGGTGGAAGTGGGAAGAAATCCGGCACTAAAAGGGGCCTTTACATTGTGGTCTATAGGAAATGTGTGTTCCCTGTAAATGTATAAGTATATGTTTATACACATATATATGTGTATATAGTCTTATATATATAAGGGATACATTTTCATCCTACATAACAAAAAAACAGTACAAAGTAGAAAGCTGCATTAATTGTAGAGCCAAGAATATTGTATATTTGGAGAAACAATATGTTGGATGTACGTCCAGGAAGGCCAGGGAGAGAATCCGTCAACATCTTTCAGATATTAAAAGATCAGATGCTCGTTTAGAGTTAGCTAAACACTTTATTTCTGAACATGCAAGCTCAAATGCAACATTTAAATGGATGATTATTGAAAAAAATAAAGAAACCAAAAAGAGGAGGTGATTTAAATAAGCTATTATTGAAACAAGAGGCGTTTTGGATCTTCTCCTTGGCCACACGTATCCCGAATGGTTACAATTCCATATATGATGTGATTAATTTTTGGGAAAGATTCTCATTTTTATCATGAAATACCACTAGATATATCAAACATTTTAATTATACAAATTTCGATAGGATATTCTAAATGGTTATTTTATATATTAAACACATTTTAAATAAAAACATCATTTATGTAAGAATTTACCTGATAAATTCATTTCTTTCATATTGGCAAGAGTCCATGAGCTAGTGACGTATGGGATATACAATCCTACCAGGAGGGGCAAAGTTTCCCAAACCTCAAAATGCCTATAAATACACCCCTCACCACACCCACAATTCAGTTTAACGAATAGCCAAGTAGTGGGGTGATAAAGAAAGGAATAAAAAGCATCAACAAAGGAATTTGGAAATATTTGTGCTTTATACAAAAAAATCATAACCACCATAAAAAAGGGTGGGCCTCATGGACTCTTGCCAATATGAAAAAAATTAATTTATCAGGTAAATTCTTACATAAATTATGATTTCTTTCATGTAATTGGCAAGAGTCCATGAGCTAGTGGCGTATGGGATATTAATACCCAAGATGTGGAACTCCACGCAAGAGTCACTAGAGAGGGAGGGAAAAAAATAAAGAACAGCCATTTTCCGCTGAAAAAATAATCCACAATGCAAATTATAAGTTTATTCTTTAATGACAAGAAAAACTAACTTAAAACATAAGCAGAAGAATCAAACTGAAACAGCTGCCTGAAGAACTTTTCTACCAAAAACTGCTTCTGAAGAAGCAAATACATCAAAACGGTAGAATTTAGTAAATGTATGCAAAGAGGACCAAGTCGCCGCTTTGCAAATCTGATCAACTGAAGCTTCATTCTTAAAAGCCCACGAAGTGGAGACTGATCTAGTAAAATGAGCTGTAATTCTCTGAGGCGGGGCCTGACCCGACTCCAAATAAGCTTGAAGAATCAAAAGCTTTAACCAAGAAGCCAAGGAAATAGCAGAAGCCTTCTGACCTTTCCTAGAACCAGAAAATATAACAAATAGACTAGAAGTCTTCCTGAAATCTTTAGTAGCTTCAACATAATGTTTCAAAGCGTTCACCACATCCAAAGAATGTAATGATATTTCCAAAAAATTCTTAGGATTAGCACACAAGGAAGAGACAACAATTTCTCTACTAATGTTGTTAGAATTCACAACCTTAGGTAAAAATTTAAATGAAGTCCGCAAAACCGCCTTATCCTGATGAAAAATCAGAAAAGGAGATTCACAAGAAAGAGCAAATAGTTTAGAAACTCTTCGAGCAGAAGAGATGGCCAAAAGGAACAACACTTTCCAAGAAAGTAGTTTAATATCCAAAGAATGCATAGGCTCAAATGGAGGAGCCTGTAAAACCTTCAAAACCAAATTAAGACTCCAAGGAGGAGAGATTGATTTAATGACAGGCTTGATACGAACCAAAGCCTGTACAAAACAGTTAATATCAGGAAGTTTAGCAATTTTTCTGTGGAATAAAACAGAAAGAGCAGAGATTTGTCCTTTCAAGAAACTTGCAGACAAACCCTTATCCAAACCATCCTGAAGAAACTGTAAAATTCTAGGAATTCTAAAAGAATGCCAATAGAATTTATGAGAGGAACACCATGAAATGTAAGTCTTCCAAACTCAATAATAAATCTTTCTAGAGACAGATTTACGAGCTTGTAACATAGTATTAATCACTGAGTCAGAGAAACCTCTATGACTTAGCACTAGGCGTTCAATTTCCACACCTTCAAATTTAAGGATTTGAGATCCTGATGGAAAAACAGACCTTGAGACAATAGGTCCGGCCTTGACGGAAGTGGCCAAGGTTGGCAACTGGACATCCGAACAAGATCCGCATACCAAAACCTGTGAGGCCATGCTGGAGCCACAAGCAACACAAACGATTGTTCCATGATGATTTTGGAGATCACTCTTGGAAGAAGAACTAGAGGCGGGAAAATATAAGCAGGTTGATAACACCAAGGAAGTGTCAATGCATCCACTGCTTCCGCCTGAAAATCCCTGGACCTGGACAGGTATCTGGGAAGTTTCTTGTTTAGATGAGAGACCATCAGATCTATCTCTGAAAAACCCCACATCTGAACAATCTGAGAAAACACATCTGGATGGAGAGACCAATCCACCGGATGTAAAGTCTGATGGCTGAGATAATCCGCCTCCCAAGTGTCTACACCTGGGATATGCACCGCAAAAATAGTCAAGAGCTGGATTCCACCCAAACAAGTATCCGAGATACTTCTTTCATAGCTTGAGGACTGTGAGTCCCACACTGATGATTGACATATGCCACTGTTGTGATATTGTCTGTCTGAAAACAAATGAACGGTTCTCTCTTGAACAGAGGTCAAAACTGAAGAGCTCTGAAAATTGCGCGGAGTTCTAAAATATTGATTGGTAATCTCGTCTCTTGAGATTTCCAAACCCCTTGTGCTGTCAGAGATCCCCAAACAGCTCCCCAACCTGAAAGACTCTCATCAGTTGTGATCACAGTCCAGGTTGGCCAAACAAAAGAAGCCCCTTGAACTAAACACTGGTGATTTAACCACCATGTCAGAGAGTGTCGAACATTGGGATTTAAGGATAATAATTGTGATATCTTTGTATAATCCCTGCACCATTGATTCAGCATACAAAGCTGGAGAGGTCTCATGTGAAAATGAGCAAAGGGGATCGTGTCCGCATACCCGCTATCTGAGTGAACATCCGGAGGAAATAATCTCCACTACATGAACTTTGGATAAGAACTATATGTACACCCTATTAGTACTTGGGCACCTATTGTATGTATCCGGTATTTTTATGCAATACCTCCACTAATATGTGTCTCTAATATTGTTTGTCACTATTGTGCGTTTGGAACTACTCTCGCATTGATAGTTATTTTATCTCAGCAACATAGTTGCTGGAGGTTGTTTTCGATACCTTTATTCTTGATTTGGAAGACACATGAGTATCACTTTTTAGGCACTGTATTTTAGGTTTATCCAATTCCACATATATATATTGTTTTCTATATATTTTTTGTACACACACATGTACTTTTTTATATATAGTTATCCATCACATTAAGAATACAGTTGTGAATATATATCACACACATCTCTTATCCTTGTCCTTTGTTGAAGAGGGCATTTAAGACATTGAGATATACATCACATGTTCACATGTACTTTTTTGTACACTTCATTTGTGTGCATATCTAGGCGCCTTCATTTTTTTTATATCACTTTTTGGGATCGTGTCCGAAGCTGCAGTCATGAGACCTAAAACTTCCATGCACATAGCCACTGAAGGGAATGACTGAGACTGAAGGTGCCGACAGGCTGCAACCAACTTTAAACATCTCTTGTCTGTTAGAGACAGAGTCATGGACACTGAATCTATCTGGAAACCTAAAAAGGTGACCCTTGTCTGAAGAATCAATAATCTCTTTGGTAAATTGATCCTCCAACCATGTTTCCGAAGAAACAACACTAGTTGATTCGTGTGAGATTCTGCACAACGTAAAGACTGAGCTAGTATCAAGATATCGTCCAAAAAAGGAAACACTGCAATACCCTGCTCTCTGATTACAGAGAGTAGGGCACGAGAACCTTTGAAAAGATTCTTGGAGCTGTTGCTAGGCCAAACAGAAGAGCAACAAATTGGTAATGCTTGTCTAGAAAAGAGAATCTCAGGAACTGATAATGATCTGGATGAATCGGAATATGAAGGTATGCATCCTGCAAGTCTATTGTGGACATATAATGTCCTTGCTGAACTAAAGGCAGTCCTTATAGTAACCAATAGTCCTTATAGTTACCATTTTGAAAGTTGGTACTCTTATATAACGATTCAAAATTTTCAGATCCAGAACTGGTCTGAATGAATTTTCCTTCTTTGGGACAATGAATAGATTTGAATAAAACCCCAGACCCTGTTCCTGAAAAGGAACTGGCATTATTACCCCAGATAACTCCAGGTCTGAAACACACTTCAGGAAAGCCTGAGCTTTTACTGGATTTGCTGGGATGTGTAAGAGAAAAAATCTTCTCACAGGAGGTCTTAGTCTGAATCCTATTCGATACCCCTGAGAGACAATGCTCTGAATCCAATGATTTTGGACAGAATTGATCCAAACATCCTTGAAAAACCTTAATCTGCCCCCTACCAGCTGAGCTGGAATGAGGGCCGCACCTTCATGTGGACTTAGGGGCTGACTTTGGTTTCATAAATGGCTTGGATTTATTCCAATTTGAGGAAGGCTTCCAATTTGAAACAGATTCCTTGGGGGAAGGATTAGGTTTTCGTTCTTTATTTTGACGAAAGGAACAAAAACTGTTAGAAGCCTTAGATTTACCCTTAGGTTTCTTATCCTGAGGCAAAAAAACTCCCTTCCCCCCAGTAACAGTTGAAATAATAGAATCCAACTGAGAACCAAATAAATTATTACCTTGGAAAGAAAGAGATAGCAATCTAGACTTAGATGTCATATCAGCATTCCAAGATTTAAGCCACAAAGCTCTTCTAGCTAAAATAGCTAAAGACATGGACCTAATATCAATTTTGGTAATATCAAAAATGGCATCACAAATAAAATGATTAGCAAGTTGCAGTAAGCGAACAATGCTAGATACGTCAGAATCCAATTCTTGTTGCGCTAAATTCTCCAACCAAAAAGTTGATGCAGCTGCAACATCAACCAAAGAAATTGCAGGCCTGAGAAGATGACCTGAATATAAACAGGCTTTCCTTAGATAAGATTCAAGCTTCCTATCTAAAGGATCTTTAAAAGAAGTACTATCTTCCATAGGAATAGTGGTACTTTTAGCAAGAGTAGAAATAGCCCCATCAACTTTGGGGATCTTTTCCAAAAAACTCTATTGAAATTGCTAGTAAAGGATACAATTTTTTAAACATTGAAGAAGGAAAAAAGAAGTACCCGGCTTATTCCATTCCTTAGAAATCAGAAATAGCATCAGGAATAGGAAAAACCTCTGGAGTAACCACAGGAGGTTTAAAAACAGAATTTAACCGTTTACTAGTTTTAATGTCAAGAGGACTAGTTTCCTCAATATCCAAAGTAATTAACACTTCTTTTAACAAAGAACGAATATACTCCATTTTAAATAAATAAGTAGATTTGTCAGTTTCAATATCTGAGGAAGGATCTTCTGAATCAGATAGATCCTCATCAGAAGAGGATAATTCATTATGTTGTCGGTCATTTAAAATTTCATCAACCTTATGAGAAGTTTTAAAAGACCTTTTACGTTTATTAGAAGGCGGAAAATCAGACAGAGCCTTCTGAATAGAATCAGTAACAAATTCTTTAAACTTCATAGGTATATCATGTACATTAGAAGTTAAAGGAACGGGGGGGGGGGGCGGAGCTAGCCACAGCACAGCTTGGAAGTGCATGCACTGAGCTCCTGAGCTATAAAGTTTATAATTGAGCCACAAACTCAATATTTTACTACCTATTCGGACCAAAGTGTGGGTGTATATAGTCTATCACCTTACCCTACAGATTAGCTAGTATCTCTCAGTTTTAAGAAGCCACATTGGGGTTAATGAACCAACTTCTTCGCTCTCTGTGAACAGCTCTTTTGCCGGGCTTGTGGAAACAGCTATCTATGCTGCCCTGGAGGGTTGGGGATCCACTCCAGGTCTATTAGACAGCCTCATCAGCATATTGAACATTACTACAAAGCCTGATATATTTGAAGCTGAGGCCTGAAAAATTGCGGACACTAAGAACTTTCATTGTGTCAGACTTCAGCGGTTCCCTGTCTCCGGAGGGTCGGGGCTCCGCTCCGGGGAATCAGACGCTGCTCCCCTTTTCTTCTACCAGCTGCCAGCTTACCTCTTACCGCACTGCTCCGGAGGGCAGGGTATCCGCTCCGGAGCACCTACCCAGCGGCCCAGACATGCAACCGGGTGCTCTGCCTGGCTGTACCCAGAGGACTCTGAGGATCAGTGCCCCTGTGGGACAGATGCTAGGGGATAATCACCTACTTTGCTTGTTGAGAGGGAGAGCTGGCTGAGACAGACGGAATCCACGTCGAAAGTAGCTGGGCCTCTTTTTTGCACAGTTCTCCTGAAAAGGCGCAAACTCCCAACATCTTGGGCCTCAGTATCCCTACGCATACAGCTCCGTCTCAGTCTGGGCAGCGAATTATTGAAGGAGCCCTACTATTGCTACCGGATAGTCAACAATCGCCAGGTACTCACCTCTAAGGGTGTCTAATAGAGTGATCAGGGAAAAAGCCTCTAGAAGTGCCGGGAACATCCCTTGTCTCCAAAAATCTGATGAACAGGCTGCACCCACGTGGAAATTAAGGTACAGATCCCACAACATATTGTGCTCACAAGTCTCATCCCCATACTCAGCCATATAATTGAGCTCCCTGGGGTGCACCCTCCTTATTACTAGGCTCACCATCCCCCCCCCCCTCCTCACTGAGATTACCACAGGCCTGCAATTCTATTCCCTGGTGACTCTTATTGTCTTTATTGGGTGACTGGAACTAAAAAAGATCTGGACCTTGAGGCGGTACCCCATCGGGGGGGGGGGGGGTTGTGTTGTTGGGTCCTAATTACTGGCCATTATTTTTCTGCCCTAGAGTAAGCCAATGACATAACCCTTAATTATCATAATTATCAGGGGGCTCAGCTAAGACAACTGACTTTGGTGTCAGCCCTAATGCTTTTTGCCTTTGTCATCTGAACCCACATGGGCTGCTCATATACATAAGCTTTCAGTGCTGGGTGCTACTGATACCAGTTAGAGCAACCTGACTGCAACACACTCCTTTGACTTCACACCACCTCCTTACTATTGTGGGATCACGTCCAGACTTCTCACCAGAGACATAAATAAATTAGTCTTCTTTCCTCCATTATCAGCTGCTGCGTCAGCATTTATGTCCTTGGGCCTGTAGCCCGAGGTGGAGTGTCATTTAATATTTTGCATTAACATTGTACATTTTCTCCTACAGGTTTCTAAAGTTTCAGCCTGTTATATCTATATTAGTCTTGCTGTATTTTAGGTATTTCCCCATTTAACATCAGTATTAGTTGCTATACATACAAATATTGCCTTACGTACATATTTAGGCTACTGTATTCCTGTGTTGTACAGCCTACTATATCGCATAGTATAAGTTATAGTCCTATATCATTGTATTGAAAGTATAGTGAATCTAGGCCGAATTCTACTTATACATATAATTTCACCTCTCTCTCTAAATTCTAGGTGTGTCCTCTCCCTCCTTTCCCGCCAGGATATTGCTGGTGGGTCATATCCCTGCTCCTTTTCCCTGTATCGTCCTATAGTGACAACACCTCCAGGAGAGGACAACATAAGGACATAACTATAGAGATTCGTCTAGGTTGATATTGGATTGGTATTTACCGTATTTCTAGCCCCATTGGATGAACCACTAATGTAAATTAAAACAGATATAGGGCTCACTAATCTACTTTATTTGTTGGTGCATTTCCACATGGCAATGATGTGCTAAAACATTGAATAGGAGGCGGTGTGGTGCCCCAATTCAAACATACTAAATAAGCACTCCTGGGCCCCTCTATTTAGCTGTCAAGAGGCGTTCTCTGAAATTTGCTAAGATGTCCCACTCCAACAGGAAAAAAAACAGACCGGCTGACACTCCTAAAAGAACTGTGGCAGACCATTTTCATAGCAAATTTATCTCTGAGAGAGATCTTTCAGATGAAGACTCAAGAGATTATCCCACTAGACATGAAGAAGAAATTGCTGCTCATCCCACAGGATCAAGACCCTCAGTTAGTGCCGAAACATCTTCTATTAAAGAGCTTATCAACTCCCTATCGGCTAAAATGGACTCTCATCATACTTCTATGAAGCTTGAGCTCAAATCCTCTGTTGCGGAACTCAAGAGGGACATAGCAACTCTAGAAGAACGATCAGACATCTTGGAACGCAAGCACGAAGATCTTGCTACTGATCATTCCAACCTTTTATCTTACACTCAAACACTGGCTGAGCTGATTTCAGATGTGAAAGGGAAAATTGGCGGATCTAGAGGATAGAACTGGACGCAATAACATTTGTATCAGAGGCATCCCTGAGAGCGTCACAGCTAGCGATCTTCCACAATATCTAGCCGATTTGTTTACCTCTTTGCTGGACTCTCCTCAGGATCCAGACTTTAGAATTGATAGAGCCCACAGAGCTCTGAGAGTTTGAAATTCTAACCAGTCTCAACTGAGGGATGTAATTGTTCGACTCCATTATTATGCCTTTAAAGAAAAAATCCTGAAAGCGGCATTCCTCAACAAAGAACTACCTGAAGCTTATAAGGAGGTCCAGTTTTTTCCAGACCTCTCGTCACACACCTTGGACAAAAGAAGGTCCTTTTTCCCAGCCACACAGTGTTTGCGCAAGCACTCAATAAAGTACAGGTGGGGCTTCCCTGTGAAGTTGTTTTTCCAATATGGCAACTCCTACACCATATTTAACATTAAACAAGGGATGAAATACTGGGTAAGCTGAATCTTCTTCAGAACTCTTCTGTGGCTCCTTCCCCTCACTCAGACCCCCGGTCTGCACCTCAGGAAGATTCCATCCAAGGCCCTTCCTCTTAAGTTCAATCCCTGTTGCTTAGAGCTACAGCCCTGGAGTGGGCCCCAAAACCTAGGTTCTCACCTCCGCCTTTTAAAAGGTGAACTCTGTCTAATCAAGAGCCCTCATGACACAGTTAGCAGGTTCAACCCTGGTTTGCTCTCCAGACCTTTGAGAATTCAAGAGACATTGTTACTCCTTTCTGACCGCTATTAGCCGATTGTGTGCCCGCTCTGAAAAGCTGACATTGCCCTGGTATCTGTCACTTGTTAAGTCTCTATTGCCTTACCAAATGTTCTGAGCACCCATAAGTCTCCAGTTCCAGTTAAATAACACTAATTTTCCCTTTTTCCTTATGTTTAAGGCTTGTACTATTGTTGATTTCCATTTTTATTATGTTTACAGATACTAAGATAAGTACAAATGTATTGCTGCAATGACCTGTGGGATATTTAGCATATTGCAAGATGCATATCTTATTACTATGAATGCTGCAAGATGTTATTATAAGGCTCTCTTATAGATAACCCTAAGCCTGAATATTACATATGTATTTAGTATTGATATTTCATATAGGATTCGCATACGGTAGGTAAGAAAATAGCCCTACATATTTAGCCTGTCAAGCACTTCTTTGTAGTAAATGTAATTATTAAGATTTGTACTATGGTTACCTCCGTTTTTTCTGTTGCTATGTTTACATGCTGTGAATTAAGTTCTAAATTTGTACTTTATCGGCCCATATGATGATTTATTACTCGATATGTATATCCACTTATACAGACCTTCACCAGGAGTAGATGTGTAGAGCTTTAATGTAGTTAACCTTAGACCGATATGACACTTGTCTATATAGTCCCTACATTTGGCTCTGTGTTTTCCGTTTACGGATGAGAAATTTAACCTATATATATGACTTGCCGTACAGGCTTCCTTAGTTAGGGTATAATAATATATAGGTATAAGGAGATTTGGTAATTTGTTTATCAGTCTGTGTTGAACAAGAATTTTAGGCATAAATAAGTTTTCTTAAGGTAATTAGTATGGTTTGATATTCGTGTTTATTCACATACTTGTGGGTTTATAAATACTATAAAATAAATAGGGTCCCCCTCCGGAGCCTAATTTAATTTAACTTAATCTGCGTAAAAGGAGAATTGTATAACTATTGAATAGTAAACTTAATTCTCATCCTAACTGAATTGGGGCCCAACCCGCCCCTTCTTGATATCCATTACATATCATATTTAACTACCATATAACTTAGTGCTGCACACCACGCATTATTTTTGATAACTAATTGACCCAGTCAATTAACATTTTTATGGTCTTCCGCCCCCCCCCCCCATTGCTGTTGACTATTACTGTTTCTATCATTGTTTTTGGTGTTTTCATCATATAACTTAAGTACTTAATACTACTGTTACATAGAAAAATTATTTATATAGCGGTGCTTATCCGCTGATACTTCCCTAACTTCCCCCTTGCTCTATACTTTGTTCTTGGTATCAAGACCCTCTAATAATAAGAAACATTTAATTCATTGACAAACCAAACTAACAGCGAGCCAGTTTTTGGACTGGCTTAGCAGTTATTTATCCTGGTTCTCTGGTGTAGTTATATCATTTACTTGCACGCTTTACCCCTATCCTGCATAGTTCCTTCCTACCCCTCCCCCCTTCGTCCCTCCCCTCCCCCATTTTTTTTTCTCTACTCATGCATCTAAAAGTAATAACCCATAATGTACAGGGACTTAATTCCCCTACGAAAATAAGTCTCCTTAGTAAAAGTCTCAGAGTGCTTAAAGAGGATGTGGTGTTTTTTCAGGAGACCCATTGGCCTGGTTCTTTGGAGATCCCATACTCAATTAAATATTTCCCAACTAGAATAGAGGCCTCACACTCTTCTAAATCTAGAGGGGTGGCCATATTAATCAAAGCCGATTTAAAAATGGAAGTCTTGTATGAGGAGTCGGACCCGAGTGCCAGATATGCAATACTTATCTGTAAATTCATATCTACCCAAGCCTTGCAAGAAAATACAGAACTTATCTCAGCTGTGCCCCTGCTTTGCAAAAAGCCTGATTTTTAAACATATCTACCCAAGCCTTGCAAGAAAATACAGAACTTATCTCAGCTGTGCCCCTGCTTTGCAAAAAGCCTGATTTTTAAATATATCTACCCAAGCCTTGCAAGAAAATACAGAACTTATCTCAGCTGTGCCCCTGCTTTGCAAAAAGCCTGATTTTTAAACATATCTACCCAAGCCTTGCAAGAAAATACAGAACTTATATCAGCTGTGCCCCTGCTTTGCAAAAAGCCTGATTTTTAAACATATCTACCCAAGCCTTGCAAGAAAATACAGAACTTATCTCAGCTGTGCCCCTGCTTTGCAAAAAGCCTGATTTTTAAACATATCTACCCAAGCCTTGCAAGAAAATACAGAACTTATCTCAGCTGTGCCCCTGCTTTGCAAAAAGCCTGATTTTTAAACATATCTACCCAAACCTTGCAAGAAAATATAGAACTTATCTCAGCTGTGCCCCTGCTTTGCAAAAAGCCTGATTTTTAAACATATCTACCCAAGCCTTGCAAGAAAATACAGAACTTATCTCAGCTGTGCCCCTGCTTTGCAAAAAGCCTGATTTTTAAACATATCTACCCAAGCCTTGCAAGAAAATACAGAACTTATCTCAGCTGTGCCCCTGCTTTGCAAAAAGCCTGATTTTTAAACATATCTACCCAAGCCTTGCAAGAAAATACAGAACATATCTCAGCTGTGCCCCTGCTTTGCAAAAAGCCTGATTTTTAAACATATCTACCCAAGCCTTGCAAGAAAATACAGAACTTATCTCAGCTGTGCCCCTGCTTTGCAAAAAGCCTGATTTTTAAACATATCTACCCAAGCCTTGCAAGAAAATACAGAACTTATCTCAGCTGTGCCCCTGCTTTGCAAAAAGCCTGATTTTTAAACATATCTACCCAAGCCTTGCAAGAAAATACAGAACTTATCTCAGCTGTGCCCCTGCTTTGCAAAAGCCTGATTTTTAAACATATCTACCCAAGCCTTGCAAGAAAATACAGAACTTATCTCAGCTGTGCCCCTGCTTTGCAAAAGCCTGATTTTTAAACATATCTACCCAAACCTTGCAAGAAAATACAGAACTTATCTCAGCTGTGCCCCTGCTTTGCAAAAAGCCTGATTTTTAAACATATCTACCCAAACCTTGCAAGAAAATACAGAACTTATCTCAGCTGTGCCCCTGCTTTGCAAAAAGCCTGATTTTTAAACATATCTACCCAAGCCTTGCAAGAAAATACAGAACTTATCTCAGCTGTGCCCCTGCTTTGCAAAAAGGTAGATCCTGCAAGATAGTTATATCATTATATTTAACCTACCCTGTTATTTTCTGATGTGTGTATTGTTATATGTATTGGCTATTTTTTGTTTTGTTTTTATGATTTAAAATGCATATTTTATTACCATTATGTCTGACCATTATGTTAAAAGTTAGTTTAATCAGCTAAGGCCATGTATCTTTTTTTGTACTTTAATGGGTTTTTTTTTTTTAAATTGTTTTTTTATTGAAGTTAAAACATATATCATCACAACAAGAACTCGCCCTAAGGCCAAATTTACAACAAAGATATTAATACATTGTCTATACATAGGCATTGTTGAGAAAGCAATATTCACACATAGCAAGAGAAAATACATTTCAAATCTGGTTTTGAAGATAGACAGTATCTTAGGCGAGATGAAATAAAACTTCATTTTATAATATATTGTCAGAATATGAGCTCCACATTCTAATAGTATTTTACCTAAGATCAAAATATCAGCCTGTGGAGGGTTAACATCAATATCAGCCACTCTTGGGCCGAGGAATATAGGGGGGTGGGGGATATTCAGCGGGTAAGCACCGCTATACGCATAGGGAAAGGGGTGGGGGGCGGAGCCATATATAAATGTAAGTAGTATATGGTATCTGGTATGGACTCATAAGTGTCCGATCGTAGAGACCATAGGTCTGGTAGCTGGGCTATTTAAAAAGCCAAATGATATATGCTTTGGAAGGTTTATCTACTTAGGGGTAGGAAATGGGGTAAAGTAACTTCTTAACACAAAATGGAGTAACTAAATATGGGTCAAAGGCCATTCTGCTGAGCCATTCAGGGAGACCTAAACATTACAAGCATAAACTATAAAGAAATGTTCACATGTCACGATAATGTCAACTCACATAGGTGTTCAGGACTGATCGAAAGGGTAACGGAACAGGTGATATATGAGCTTGTCCGAACATTGCGTATCAAACTTGCCCACTAGCAGAGGTGGAGCATGATAGAAAATATACATTTCCATAAAACATTTGAGAAAATAGTTTAGTAACGATGAGGTATATTTCAACATGCAAGAAACACATTATATATGTAGTACACAACATAACCTGCAAGGAGGTAAGGCAGATTAAAGGATCTCTTTAACAGCAGTATATAATAGTACTAATTGTAGCAAGATAGCACCATGCACAAGGTTCTCTGAGCTAGACCTTAATAGGATTAATTGTAATCGCACTAAGTAAGTAATATGTTAGGCCTATTTTTATGTGTCTGGGGAAGTTCATTCAGGAAAGTCGACTAGTTGAAAAAAAAGGACTTGACACACAAACAACAATGCTCTACTACACTATTTTCTTAACAGTTCAAGGCCTCAGGCATAAAAGCGATATAAACTGGACAGGTAAAACTAACCCCTCTCCTATCAAGATATGCAGAAAGATATATTGCACCGCTAGTGTAGGCTTATTAATAAGATTGGATATTGCAGGGAATATAGGTAGGGAGTGTATGGGTAGACCCTCTGTGTGCTTCTAGTTAGGTGTTAGCTAGAAATGCTGTATATGTATAGCTATCCCTTCCCAGTTAGTAAGCCTGCGGCAGGGGAGGGTTGCGGGCCTATCTAATATCAACTATTAGTATTTAGGATTAGGGTGCCACCTGATGGAACCCATAGTAAATATGTAATCATAGATAGTACAGCAGGTGACGTATTCTATGTGAGAAATAGCCTAAGCTAGTGGATAACCAAGAAGGTTGATCTTTCTCCAGATATAATATTGCAAACTTTGCAAGGGCTAGCGTCTGCTATCGTAACCTGGTAGTAAGTAGTAATAGAATAGTCAAACACATAAAACCTCAGCATGGAGCTCTGTATAAGAAGGAGTTATTGGCATATGCCAAGACTTATGTGATGTTGTGTAGCACAGAACTAGGATACACATATTTATATAATAATGTAGTCATCTTAGTTTTCCCTCAGGTTAATCTAATGGAAGCATCCTACTTTTAACCTATAGACCTATAGGTAGAAATATAAATAAAAAAATAAGAAAAACTAGTATAAAAAATATATAATGTTAGACACTTTTATACATTTCCATATGGGGCACAATAGGCTATATAGTGGCCAAGGATATATAGGTTCATACATCAGGAATAGTTTTGCATCCCTAATAGCTGATAGGAAGACCACTCTCCCCCTCAATAGGGGAAGTAGAGATTGGTGTGTAAATTATATCACTCATGCAAACTAGTGGATAGAGCTAATTATATTCAGCCGTGACAGCTAGGCCCACTGCATACAAGTTTAAAATAATTACTGCTCAGTTCACGATTAGCTATAAGCAGAAAAATGGTAAGCGCACTAATTACATCTGCATAGTATAGAGAATAACTCCTAGAGACAATTTATGCAAGTAGATTGTAAGAGAAATATTAACTCTGTTCAGCCCACACCATAAAGTTCGCTGAGGCTCATGTTTGGCCATGAATCCTCCTATACCCTGCAGCCATAATATCAAGACTCCTATGTACCCTCTAATATAGCAATGTACTCCATGTAAAAATAACTTGCAGCCTAAGCTTGTAATAACTATGTAGGGGTAGGGATTTAAATACTCTTAAATACTCAACATGTGTAAGAGAAGTTAACCATTTAGACACAGGTCTTCCAGTCAGCACACATATAATAGGACATAACAAAAAGGAGTAGACCTGCTATCATTTTCGTAAACGTAATTCTTACATAGGCAGAGAGTCACAATAAACACTATAATGAAAAAGGATTGTTCCAAACTCTGCAAGGGCCTATATATGAAGGCTCTGTAGAACTGCAGGGCCTTTCCTCTTGTGAGGGTTAAAACACTCCTAGACATAAATTTGGGGACATCAAACTGCAGAGTCAACATTATACATAATAAACATATTGTAGAGTCCAGCATATAATGCAAACTTTTTGACAAAATTGTCTCTGGAATAGAACATATGTCAACGATTGAACGGCACTGCTCAGAATTGAAAGGTGCTGTTTTGCCAAAGTACCTAGTCCCCTATCCTACATCACTGCTGGATAACTCAGTTTACCCAAGTATGCTGTGTAGGCTTATTATTATATCACCCGATTCCACGGGCTGAAAACAAGAGTGCTGGGTCAGCTTCATCATTTCCAGTTAGGCCAAGTAGATATGAATTGCTTTTCAGGTGATCTCGATGAACTCTCACTGTGATCGCCAGCCGGTATTCGGCAGCCGCACAACTGCCAGCACTGAGCTCCAGCGGAAGCCCCAGGCCAGCAGGACCGTTGGCCTCCGCCAAGGCCAGCAACGGCAAAACATCCGAGATCCTGGCTGGAAACAAGAGATCAACGCTGTCGGGCTGACCGCTTATGTGCAGCCGCTCCTCCCAACAGCTTACTGCAGACGGGCTATTCAGCATGAGCCCAGTTAACCAAAGATGGGTAATGTTAAGGCTGCTAATGGGAGAAAATATATTATCCTCGATGTCCGGCTTCTGAACTCTCAGGATAGGGGTGGGTTTAGGGATGCTGCTACCGCACTTAGGTGATTTTTCATCAGGCATCTGGTCACTTACCCCTTCCTCCAGGTGAACAGCTTCCCCCTCTCTGGGCTGTATGGGAATCACTTGGGTTTGTTGCGGTGAGGTCGCTGAGTTACATTGTGGCTCAGGATCTAGAGCCGTAGGCAGCTGCACACAGGACCGGAGCTCCATCTGCTCCATTGTTTCTGTCTCTGAAATCCCATTGTGATCGGAGCTGCCTCTAATGACGCCACTCAGACAAGTGAAGTGGTAGTCCATGTGAAGCTCCAGTTTCTTTAAGTAAGCTCTTATTTCAAAGTAGCTGTCCTCCATTGTCTATAAGTGAGCCGATGGTCCTTTATAGGTTGAGCTGGCTTGTGAGTATAAGAGGATTACTATCACCAAGATGGCGGGACAACCCGCGTGGCTGCACTGCACTTAGAAGCAGATGGAGTCTCTAAGTCCACAAATATGGTTTGTTTTCCGATTGTTAATAGCATGGGGTATTTATCTGAAGTCTTCAGAATATAAATTAAAGAAAATTTCAGGGATTATATTGATGTAATACTCCATATAGGTGCCCAAAGGCCAGGAGCTACATAAAAACACGTCTGATCCTCATAGCGGTTGGCTCCGCCCCCTACTTTAATGGTTTTATTCCCCTACATGAATACCTCTGTGTTATCTCTGTAATTTTAACTTTCCCTGTGTTTTTGCTTTTATGACCCTTAGCTCAAATGTTCATAGATATTCCCTCCCCATTCCTCTAAATGTTTGCAGCCCAATCTGACGCTAATTTATCTCTCTCCTTTAGCCTGATTTTTAAACATATCTACCCAAGCCTTGCAAGAAAATACAGAACTTATCTCAGCTGTGCCCCTGCTTTGCAAAAAGCCTGATTTTTAAACATATCTACCCAAGCCTTGCAAGAAAATACAGAACTTATCTCAGCTGTGCCCCTGCTTTGCAAAAAGCCTGATTTTTAAACATATCTACCCAAGCCTTGCAAGAAAATACAGAACTTATCTCAGCTGTGCCCCTGCTTTGCAAAAAGGTAGATCCTGCAAGATAGTTTCCCTCCCACCCTAGGCTCATTTCTTCCTTTATAGATAGTCTCCCACACTTCTTTCATTCTCCTTAAATGACAGCTGCAACCACTGATCAGCACATCCTTCCTTCTACTTAACCCTATAGAATAAAAACCCTCTCTTCCTACATATAGCTATATATCACACATCAATAGTGTATATACTTTTCATTTTTATTTTTTATCTACACACCTCATACCACTAACATGAATCCAAATATATCCATACTGTTATTCATGATAACCCTTTTCTCACTCCTAATTTGGTTCACCTAATAACCGCCATAAGCACACACCTCAAACTGGAAAACAAATTATCATACATCATGGCCTGCTCTGTTGCTGTAACTTATCTGCTGAGTGCTGGTGGAGGGTTATAAAAAATAACCCTCCTACCCCCACCTCACAAAATTATAAAGTATCACATTCACTATATGGCCAATCAAAAATGATTTCCAAATTCCTATTCCTTATGTTACTTGCCCTTGCAAATGACGTAGAGTCTAACCCTGGTCCCCTAACAAATTCCCTTCCTAGCCTTCCAGCCTCTCCTTTGTGCACTGTAATATCCGCAGCTTACTACCGAAAATTGATGCACTGCAAGCTTGGTGTTTACAATACAAACCCAAAATCATTGTAATCTCTGAATCGTGGCTAACCGCAAAAATACCTGACTCTGCCATTGCAATACATGGATATTCATGCCATAGAAATGATAGAGCAAAGAGAGGAGGCGGCATTGTAATTTATGTTGACAATTCCACAAAGTTCACCCCCTTACAAAAATCTAGCTCTCCTGCCACCTTTGATTTCCTTTCTGGCAAAATTGAAATTCCATGCAGTAAATCAATAATTGTTGCAGGGATCTACCGCCCACCTAGCTCCCCTGTACATTCCCTTTCTGACATAGCACATCTCCTTAGTGAAACCATAGCTCAAAACCCAAAAAGTGAAATTTTGGTTTTTGGAGATTTTAATATTGATTGGCTGAATCTAAAAAATAATAGTTGTCGCTCACTGTTTAAATCTTTGCAGCTAATGCAATTAATCTCCTCCCCAACCCGCATAAACATCAAAAGCCATAATCACACCCTGCTTGACTGGATTCTCTCCACTTCTCCCAACCGAATCAAGGAGGCAGGTGTTCTCCCTAACAATTTCAGTGACCACTGCCTAGTGTACTGCGTGCGCAAAATAAAGGCAACTAAATCCTCTCCCAAGGTTAAAATCACCAGGTCCTTCAAAAAATTTAATCTTCAATCATTTCTAAATGACATTAAGAACCTCCCCTGGCACAGATTAAACCTAATCCCAGATCTAGATTCTGCAGTAGAATTCTTCCAGTCTGAACTCCTACAAGTTTGGAATATGCATGCCCCACTGCGTAAGGTGAGAGTAAAAGGAGCACACTTAAATTGGATCACAGCTGACCTCATTCAAATGTACCAGTTTCGGGATTCATTGTGGTCAAAGTTCAAGCATACAGGCTCTATGAACGATCACTGTGTATATAGACAATGGCGAAATATATGCACTAAACAAACAAAATTGGCCAAGGTCCAATATTTCTGTGAAAATATGAACAATAACATATCAAACCCTAGAAAGTTTTGGAAACTCATAAACAACTTACAAAATCCACCAATCCACTCCCAACCCCGCACTGTCAATGTGGACAACCAAACCCTGCAACTCCCCTTAGAAGTAGCAAATGCCTTTAATAGTTATTTTGTCGGATGCTCCACCACCCTGATTGACAAACTAATAAATGACGCGCATCCTGAAACTACAAATGTGGATCAGGCCCCACTAAATCAGCAAAGACCCAATATACAGAAGTTCAATTTTAGACCTGTACCCATCAATGTAATTAAGAAACACCTTAATAATCTAAAAATGAAAAACCAGTCTGGACCTGATCAAATCCCAGCAATGCTGTTGAAGATCAGTGCGCCGGCAATTGCTAAACCCATCACAACCTTAATTAACGAATCCTTGGTGTCTGGATACATACCCAAGCTGTGCTCTGGCTGCACTGTGTAAATTTTCCTTAACACAGTGCATCCAGGGCAAACTGCTGTTTGAAGTAAGCAGTCAAATATGCAGTAGAACATTGCTTGTTGACTGGCTCTGAGATTTTTTCAAACCCGACCCTTAGCCTTTCCCAGTCTGCAAAGCTGTTTATTCTGAATGTAAGAGCACTGCATATTTTTATTACTACATTTCTATGTTAGATCAAGAGAAAAGAAAACAGATTTATTAGAGACATTTTAAAATTTCTTTTTTTTTTTGTATGCAGCTAATTTGCAATGCAATTTTCAACTTCTGCACTATATTATAAAACATTAAAAATTGCTTTATTCTTCAGCTAACCAACACATTGCAATTGAACTGGTGCCTTACTGTCTAATTTAAAATTGAATTTTATTTAAAAATGACCTGCAGAAAATTTTTCACTAAAAAAATCTCATAGCAGAAAGTAAAGAAAAGTTCTGCCTCTGGGGCGGGAGCTAAAATTTTGGAAACGATAAAAGCGGAACTCCTTACTTTAGAACTGAACAAAGTCCAAAAGACTCTTAGTCAATTTAAACAAAAATTTTACTATCATAGCAATAAAGCTAGTTCCTTACTAGCAGCCAAGCTTAGATGTAGACAAGCCCAAAGGATTATCTCTTTGATTATATATAAAAACAAACTTGCCATAGCTCCCATTGATATAGGCAAGATATTTAAATCATACTACTCTAGTCTTTATAATATACAAGAAGAGTCGGCTCCAGATGCTCTTTCTGTTCCTGAAATACAAGGTTTTCTGGCGAGCCTGGGGTTACCGAGTTTAGACAATGAATCATCTGATATATTAAATGCTATTATTTCAATATAAAGCTCCGGGGCCAGATGGCTTTACGGGGAAGTTCTATAAGACATTTGGTGAACTTCTCTACCCTATCCTTGCTAGAACATTTAATACGTTCGTGTCTACTGGGTCATGTCTTAAGGAATTCCTTGCAGCCAAAATAATAACAATTTTGAAACCTGGTAAGGACCCTCGGCTATGTCAAAGTTACAGACCTATCTCTTTGATTGACACAGATATTAAAATTTATTCTAAAATACTTGCAAATAGACTTTCAGGAGTAATAAGCAAAATTATTCATACAGACCAAGTAGGTTTTGTCCCTAATAGAGAAGGCCCAGATAATACCCATAGACTTACCTCCACACTATTTGAAGCTGAAGAAAAGGGGGTCCCTTTCCTGGCCCTGTCTCTAGATGCCAAAAAGGCATTTGACAGGGTCAGGTGGGACTATCTTTGGAAGGTGCTTAAGGTTTTTGGTCTTCCACCTAACTTTATAAGAGCCACTAGAGTTCTCTATTCTAACCCCCATGCTATAGTGTGCGGACCGGGCTTCAAATCGGAGTTGTTAAACATTCTAAACGGTACTAGACAGGATGTCCCCTGTCCCCGCTTTTGTTTGTCCTGACCATCGAGCCTTTAGCTCAGGCTATAAGAATTAATGAGGATATTTTTGGAATTCAGTTTCAAAAGTCTTGTCATAAAATAGCTCTCTTTGCGGATGACATCACGCTTCTACTTACTTCACCTACAATTTCGATGTCGGCAGTCTTCAAGGTTATTGAGAAGTTTTCACAATGTAGCTTCTATAAATTAAATTATTCTAAAACAGAGGTCTTGCATTTAAATATCCCAGTTTCAGAACTGTCCTACTTGAAAAAAAAATACGCCTTCCACTGGTCCCCCACCTATATCAAACATCTAGGAATATATTTAAGCCCAAATTTAGATACAATTATCACCAAAAACTTTTCAGAGCACCTACCGGAATTCAAGAAGTTGTTGGAGAGCTTGGAGTTTAGAGAGTTTTCGTGGACATGTCCCTGTTGCCAAAATTGACATAATTATTCAGATGTATCCCTATCTGTTCCCAAACCCCTTTTGAACAAATACCAAAGTATCATCAATGCTTACATCTGGGCCGGTAGAAGATCCAGAATAGCATCCTCAATTATCCAACAACCAATATATAGGGGAGGATTGGCGTCTCCTAGTGTTTTATCGTATCATGACGCGGCTAGAATGTCACATATTTTAGGCTGGAGTATTACAGTCACTATGCATAGATGGCAGGAGATAGAACAGTCATTCTTACCCAGGGGAGTCCTACTCTCAGATTTACCATGGATTCCAATACATATGAGACATACATTGAAAATAACTCACCCACTAATTTTGGACTCCTTAAAACTCTGGGATCTAAAAAAGAATGTCACAACGATATTTCCCCACCCTTCGCCAGCCTATAGTATCCGAAGTGTCTTAATCTCTCTCTCCCAAACCCACCTCAGAGCATGGGCAGAGACTGCAGATCTTCCAATCACGGTCCTGTTAAGTGATAACACACCAATCTCCTTTGAGGAAGCGAGACGAAAGTTTTCTCTTCCTAACTTACTCTATTTTGAATTCCTCAGACTAATAAGCATCCTTAGATCTTGGGGCTTGACTGGACAGAATGTTAGGGAACCTACTAAGTGGGAACAGAGATGGAAAGCTAACAAAGCATTTAAGGGAGCTCTATCATTTCATTATAACCTGTTGATTTTCCCGACAGAGCCAGTCAAACTTAACCAGTTTAGAGCATGGGAAAGGGAGTTTGGGGCAGATATCGAGACTGATATTTGGTTTAGAGAATTAATTAGAGCTAAAAAATACCTGCACTGTGCGACTTTATGGGAAGTGTACTACAAAATTGTTACCAGATGGCATCTTGTCCCGGTTACCTTAAATACTATATATCTGCCTCTCCCCTTTGCTGGAGGAACTGTGGAAATCTTGGCACACACATCCACATTTGGTGGGAGTGCCCAAAAATCTCGGGCCTATGGAGAAATGTATGACTAATACTTAGTAACCTGGGACTGCCTATTCCTTTGGATCTGGCCATGGGTCTCCTGTATCAGGGCAATTTGACTTTTTCTGAAACTGATAGAGCCCTAATTTCATACATACTCATCGCACAAAATTAGCTATAGCCAGAGATTGGAAACAATCATCCCCTCCGTCCTTAAAGAAGGTAAGAGATATTGTAGACTATCTTAAAAACATGGAAGAGTACGTATTTGAATAAGTTAGACCTATACTTTGAGATTTGGAGTAGATGGATAGACCTTGACTGAATCAGTCTCCTCGTACACATTAAAAAATATTTTTCCCTCTCTCCCCCCCTTCTCTCCCTTCCCTTCCACTTCTTTCCTTCTTCCCCTTGTTAGGTATATGTGAAAAAAACAGATGAACCAGATACATAAGTTCTTGAGTAGTTCATAACAAATTGGGTCCTCTTAGTAGCCACTGTGCTCCTTCAGAATGTGTTTTGGCACGATGGCCTGGAATAATAGCTACTTTCATTATGATATATAAATGACATAAAAGGAGGTTTTCAATTATAACTTGGCAGTTATTATATGATTTGTTCTTTGTTATATTGTTGTCGAGACAACCATTGCTATTTAATGTAATATTTATATGCCATATTTTTATGTTGTCATTATAAAAAACCCTCAATAAAAAAATTATTTAATAAAGAAGTTGAAGGAACTGTAACCGGCAATGTACTATTACTGATGGACACATTATCTGCATGTAAAAGTTTATCATGACAACTATTACAAATGACATTCGGAGATATAATCTCCACAAGTTTACAACAAATGCACTTAGCTTTGGTAGAACCAATATCAGGCAGCAAAGTTCCAACAGATACTTCTGAGACAGGATCAGATTGAGACATCTTGCAAAATGTAAAAGAAAAAACAACATATAAAGCAAAATTATCAATTTCCTTATATGAGTTTCAGGAATGGGAAAAAATGCAAATAGCATAGCCCTCTGACATAGAAAAAGGCTATGGTATGGGGAATTAGATTCCGAAAGCATCTAGAAGATGAAGTGGAAGGATTGGGTTTTTTATTTATGCTTTTTGTTTTTGTTTTCTTGAAATAAATAGTGTGGGTTTTTGTAATAACATTTTGGTGTGGGTGTTTTTTTGAGTTTGTGCTGCTTTTATTTTGTGGAGTTTTTGCTATGTTCAGTCTTGTAATTATGTTTCTTTTTAGGGATCAGGAATCTTTTGCTGAAGGGAGAGTTGAGAGGGAAAGCATGGAGAGAAGTCGAGAGTTTTAGGGATTAGCACGTGTGGTGAAGAATCATGTAGATTTATTAATGTGCTTCACAATGAGTTATGTTCTTTACATTGTGTGCATAGTAGAGGATTCTAATCTCACTTTTCACCTCTCCATATACAGTCATGGCAAACAATATTGTTGCAATTACAAATGTTTAGGCATTATCATGTTTATTTTTTTTTTGTTTCTATTGGTATGACACAAACAAGTGGAGAAAAAAAAAGTCAAATCTGACGCATTCCATGGAAAACTCCAAAAATAGACAGGAAAAAGAAGTATTTAGTGCAGCTGCAGCCAAGACTTTTACGTCACACTTGTAATCTAGACCTGTATCTTGTACTATTTGTTGTACTCCAGCCAGTTCTACAGATCATGGACTGAGCCCATGAGTAAGAACTCCTGGCACTACACCATTTTTAAATAAAAATTACAAAGTACATAAAAGACTATCAAATTAGCACTATGATGTAATAATACATATATTTTATTCAGTTTTATATTTTACCTGTAGTTTATAATCATAACCAAGTAACTTCTTCCCAGGGGAATGTTTTTCATGAAATAGAGACATATTGTGCAGTGCATGCGCCATGGAGTATACAGCATTGTACACGTGGTATGATCTGTCTTTATGTCTAAAAGGAATCCGTTCATTTCCAGTACAGTTTTGGAAACGTTGTTTGTACATGAATTCATATAAAGTATTCCTCATGGTGTTATTAGATATACATTTGTTAAATAACATCCAAAGGTCTATAACCAATCTATCATCTGGGTAATTTGAAGGACAGACATCTTTAAGAAGATTTTCTATACCAGGAATAATCATTTTTGGAACATCTAGATATAAACTGTTGTTAAATAATTTCCCATCATAAATCTCTAAGAGCTCATCATTTGCAGCCAAAGACGGTGAAAGTATTAATGTTATACTGAAGAGGATTTGACTAACATGTATTAAAAAAGAAATAGAATTTGATGTGAATTTTCAACAAAGGACAATAACCAAAGACTTGGAGCTCTGCATTATTTTGCTCATAGCATCGAGATGTTTACGATTTATAGAAAACGTTTCTGTGTTTACCCGAATTATATATTCAATGCAGATTCCTCTCTTAGTGGTTTGTTTAATCAGCTCCTGGATTTCTTGACCCCACATAGTCAAGTTGCAACCCACCTCAATTACAAAACACACCACACACGTTTGTTGGGATTTAAAGGCCGCAGCTCATTTATTAACAGAGTAAATAAACATAAATAAACATAAATAACCATAACTTAACAACAACCACAGTGCTTGCCCCCACTTGTCCACTTGCAAGCCCCGCCCAACCCAAGGGAGGGGTAATCACCATTAAACCGACCCCTGTTACTGCAACAGGAAGTCCAACCACTTCATAATAGGCGTAAGCCTCTACCAAACAGGGCAAGCACCCCGCCATGCTGCGACATCTTGTAACATCCATTATTAGGGAGGGAGGGTGGGAATTCAGCTTCCACCGTTTAGCTCCTGTTAGAAAATGTGCCTGTCACTTCCTGTGTTGTGCCTATACTCCTCTTCTTAGCTCAGCCCCCTTGTCCTCACCTTCACCCCTTGTTCTCTTCCTGTTGGGGTCATACAACCCTTCCTTCCATTTCCTCATCCAGGGTTCTGCTTTCTCACCACTGTCTTCCTCAGAGGAAATTACCCCAATCCAGGTCCAATCAAAATACTCCAGAAGTTTTGACATTGCGTAATATTGAACTTAGAGTAGGGTCTGTTGCTCCATAGCTGATCTTTAATAAATATTATAGTCATAAAAAAAGTATTTTATTAGCTAAAAATTGCAATTTGATTTTTTTATTTGTTTAATATGTGCTTATTGCTGAATTTCCTATCAGATACGTTATCGAAATGTTCCTATTTCAGAATTAAAGGCAACAAGTCTCAGCATTAAGTCAAGATTATCTGGGTAAACTGTGAAGGGCCTTATTCTGTTGCTTTATGCAATTCATCTAACACATAGACATAGCAGAGCAACATTTAGGTGTATCTGCCCTTTTATTAATCTATTTATATGTAAAAGATGAGACAACATTAGTGACCAATCATGGGGGATGGGTCTCTCAAAAGTATCAAAATAAATACCAGAACCTTTAGGACACACAAGTCAACTGTTACCTTTAATAAACCTTATATAGAGTAAGATCAATAGCATTTTTATTTTGTGCTCACATTACAACTTTAAATTTATATTTTATCAATCAAGTAAAAGTCTAGTGCAAGATAATATTTAGAGATGGGCGAATGTTTTGCAACATTTAAAAAATGTAAAAGAATTTTAAAACATTAATTTGTTCCTTTCCAATTTTGAATGTTTGTACACCATTGTAACATTCATTTAATGTAATAGTATTTCTAATGCTTTCTTTAAATGCAATATTCAATTTCAAATTCTAAAAAATGGAATCAATATTTTTGTAATAGGATTTATACAGCTCTCTTTAAATGTGATATTTAAATTATTCAATATTCGAAATAGAAACATTTGAATTCATATATTTGTATCTATCTTGTATGAATTTACTAAATTCCCTACCACATGAACTATTGAACTTCTGAATAGTATTTGTAAAATTTTATATTACTTTTAAAATTTCGAATTTGGATATTCAATCTAATTATGAATATTCAAAAACAAAAGTAACATTTGAAAACCAGAAATAATATTTGATTAACAAATTTTAATGGATATTCATTCTTCATATGCCCACAGGACTATTCGTTTTACCAAATGAATTGCATTTTCAGCACATTTGCTTATCCCTACTAAAATCTATATGAAGTATATACCAGGTGCATAAATCCTTTACATGATACATAAGGTTGCAAATGGCATCGCTGTTGTCAGAGGCAGACACACTAAAAATGCCACACTGCTGAGCTCTGCGATGATGGCATTCTGGTGGTGGCAACAGCATGCGTTGATGGGCGTCGGCGTGCTGTCTGGCTGACCACGGATGCCAATGCATGCTGTCTGACTGTGCCACTAGCTCCTTGAGACGACCTCCCCATGCTTCCAAATCATCTCCTCCTCCTCTCTGTCTCCCCATCTGAACTTTCCCCCTCTTCTTCTTCTCTTCTAGCAGGCACCCACGTGACATCCACCTTTCCATCAAAGTGGCTATGTTGTTCGTTATTTCAGCGTTGGGAAATCGCTGTACTGAAAGGATTGTGCATTCAGCCTAGTCTCTGAGGTGATAGTGCAAGTGTAAGTGTTGCTGGTAACGTGCAATCAATCGAGCTGAACACCAGGTGCGTACAGCGTTCCTAAACACAAGGAGAGTAACAGAGCTTGCCAGTATCACGCTTCCCCTCCCTGCATTGAGTAGGACCTACAGGACGAACAGTCTGAAGTTATAAGGTATTGTCCGGTGTGGGGGTAAAGTGTTTGAACTTTATGAAGAGCAAATTTGAGCTTTGTGAAAAAGAAAAAAAGGAAATTCTTGTCATAGACTGTACCTGTGATTTAACATAACAGTGAAGTTATACCGGTTGTTTCATACGCTCTATTTGTTCACTTACATCTTGAAAATCTTTCATACTGAAACGTCACTTACATTGTGTATACCTGGTTTTGATACGAATCAAGAGTTGAAAGTGAAGTCATCTATATTTTCTTATGCACACAGCATATATACACACTATTTAGAATCACTGCACGCTTGCACATAAATATCACTCAGAGTGAACCTAGAGATCAATACCGTTTTGCCGATAATGGTGTATTGTGGAATTTTTGTATGAATGTTGATGCTGACTGATCACTATTATCTACATCCTCTGTCAATTATGGTTGCGCATCACTCATTTCTTCCAAATGATGTGTCAATAACTCCTGTGACAGATCAAGTGAAGCGGCTGTGGTGCTAGTGTTGGTGGTGGTGACAGGCGGGGGAGTGGCACTGGTCACTTGAGACCTGCCCAAAGCACAGCTGGACATAGATGGTGCATCAAGGTTAGGAGGACTAGCAGCGGAAGCTGAAGAAGATTGGGTGTCCTGTGTAAGCCATTCAACTAGGTCCTCCTCAGAAATTTTCGCATCCCTCCTGGCACCCGGCATCTGAACAATGTGCATATTTGTAGGGTCTAAAGGAATCACAGCACCACGACCATGGAACCTGTGGGGTGGCCTGCCTCTGCCTGTCATTTTTTTTAAAATGGACACTAACAATACTATTACACAAATTGAGTGGTGGCACTGTGAAAGTGGGCACAGTATACGCTGTGAGACTGACAACAACAAAAAAGACAGATGTTTTAAAAATCACAAATTGTTAATTTTTTAAAATATTAAAAGTACTGTGACAACAAATATGATTGTTTGGCACTAGTTGGCAAATGGGCCTGTCTGGCACACATGCTGGGAGAAAGGAAACTGCAATTCAATGGCACTAGGAGACTGAAGAATCACAGTCAAAACAGTTATGATTAACAAAAATTCCAATACTGTTACAATAAATATGATTGGTGGCACTAATTGGCTAGTTGGGACTGGCACACAGGCAGGCAGGCAGGAGGAAAATGCAATTCAAGGGCACTAGTAGACTGCAGATTGACAGTCAAAACAGTGATGATTGACAAATTTTGCAATACTGTTAAAAGAAATATGATTGCTGGCACTAATTGGATAGTTGGGCCTGGCACACAGGCTAGCAGGCAGGAGAAAAGTGCAATTCAATGGCACAAGCAAACTGAGGATTAATTAGTAACTATACTGTGACAACAATTATGATTGGTGTAAATAGTTGGCAAGACGGCCTGGCACAAAAGGCTGGCAGGCAGGAGGTAAATGCAATTCAAGGACACTAGGAGACTGAATACTGACAGTCAAAACAGTGATGATTGACAATTTTTGCAATACTGTTAAAAGAAATATGATTGCTGGGAATAATTGGCTAGGTGGGCCTGGCACACAGCAGGCTGCAAGGCAGGAGGAAAGTGCAATTCAATGGCACGAGCAAACTGAGGATTCAGAAGAAATATTACCAAAAATTAAAATTTTTAATTATTAAGAATACTGTGAAAACAAATATGATTGGTGTAAATATTTTGAAAGTAGGCCTGGCACACAGGCTTCGAAGGCAGTAGAAAAGTGCAATTCAATGGCACGAGCAAACTGAGGATTAAGATCAACAATCACATTTTTTTTAATTTTAATTAGTAACTATACTGTGACAACATTTATGATTGGTGTAAATAGTTGGCAAGACAGCCTGGCACAAAAGGCTGGCAGGCAGGAGGTAAATGAAATTCAAGGACACTAGGAGACTGAATACTGACAGTCAAAACAGTGATGATTGACAATTTTTGCAATACTGTTAAAAGAAATATGATTGCTGGGAATAATTGGCTAGGTGGGACTGGCACGAAGCAGGCTGCAAAGCAGGAGGAAAGTGCAATTCAATGGCACAAGCAAACTGAGGATTCAGAACAAATATTACCAAAAATTTTAATTTTTAATTATTAAGAATACTGTGACAACAAATATGATTGGCATAAATATTTTGAAAGTAGGCCTTGCACACAGGCTTGGAAGGCAGTAGAAAAGTGCAATTCAATGGCACGAGCAAACTGAGGATTCAGAACAAATATTACCAAAAATTTTAATTTTTAATTATTAAGAATACTGTGACAACAAATATGATTGGTGTAAATATTTTGAAAGTAGGCCTGGCACACAGGCTTGGAAGGCAGTAGAAAAGTGCAATTCAATGGCACGAGCAAACTGAGGATTAAGATCAACAATCAATTTTTTTTTAATTTTAATTAGTAACTATACTGTGACAACAATTATGATTGTTGTAAATAGTTGGCAAGACGGCCTGGCACAAAAGGCTGGCAGGCAGGAGGTAAATGCAATTCAAGGACACTAGGAGACTGATTACTGACAGTCAAAACAGTGATGATTGACAATTTTTGCAATACTGTTAAAAGAAATATGATTGCTGGGAATAATTGGCTAGGTGGGACTGGCACACAGCAGGCTGCAAGGCAGGAGGAAAGTGCAATTCAATGGCACGAGCAAACTGAGGATTCAGAACAAATATTAACAAAATTTTTAAATTTTAATTATTAAGAATACTGTGACAACAAATATGATTGGTGTAAATATTTTGAAAGTAGGCCTGGCACACAGGCTTGGAAGGCAGTAGAAAAGTGCAATTCAATGGCATGAGCAAACTGAGGATTAAGATCAACAATCAAATTTTTTTTAATTTTAATTAGTAACTATACTGTGACAACAATTATGATTGTTGTAAATAGTTGGCAAGATGGCCTGGCACAAAAGGCTGGCAGGCAGGAGGTAAATGCAATTCAAGGACACTAGGAGACTGAATACTGACAGTCAAAACAGTGATGATTGACAATTTTTGCAATACTGTTAAAAGAAATATGATTGCTGGGAATTATTGGCTAGGTGGGCCTGGCACACAGCAGGCTGCAAGGCAGGAGGAAAGTGCAACTCAATGGCACGAGCAAACTGAGGATTCAGAACAAATATTACCAAAAAATTTAATTTTAAATTATTAAGAATACTGTGACAACAAATATGATTGGTGTAAATATTTTGAAAGTAGGCCTGGCACACAGGCTTGTAAGGCAGTAGAAAAGTGCAATTCAATGGCACGAGCAAACTGAGGATTAAGATCAACAATCAAAAAATTTAAAATTTTAATTAGTAACTATACTGTGACAACAATTATGATTGGTGTAAATAGTTGGCAAGACGGCCTGGCACAAAAGGCTGGCAGGCAGGAGGTAAATGCAATTCAAAGACACTAGGAGACTGAATACTGACAGTCAAAACAGTGATGATTGACAATTTTTGCAATACTGTTAAAAGAAATATGATTGCTGGGAATAATTGGCTAGATGGGCCTGGCACACAGCAGGCTGCAAGGCAGAAGGAAAGTGCAATTCAATGGCACCAGCAAACTGAGGATTAACAACTATTACCAAAAATTTTAATTTTTAATTATTAAGAATACTGTGACAACAAATATGATTGGAGTAAATATTTTGAAAGTAGGCCTGACACACAGGCTGCAAGGCAGTCGAAAAGTGCAATTCAATGGCACAAGCAAACTGAGGATTCAGAACAAATATTACCAAAAATTGTAATTTTTAATTATTAAGAATACTGTGACAACAAATATGATTGGTGTAAATATTTTGAAAGTAGGCCTGGCACACAGGCTTGGAAGGCAGTAGAAAAGTGCAATTCAATGGCACGAGCAAACTGAGGATTAAGATCAACAATCACATTTTTTTTAATTTTAATTAGTAACTATACTGTGACAACAATTATGATTGGTGTGAATAGTTGGCAAGATGGCCTGGCACAAAAGGCTGGCAGGCAGGAGGTAAATAAAATTCAAGGACACTAGGAGACTGAATACTGACAGTCAAAACAGTGATGATTGACAATTTTTGCAATTCTGTTAAAAGAAATATGATTGCTGGGAATAATTGGCTAGGTGGGCCTGGCACACAGCAGGCTGCAAGGCAGGAAGAAAGTGCAATTCAATGGCACGAGCAAACTGAGAATTCAGAACAACTATTACCAAAAATTTTAATTTTTAATTATTAAGAATACTGTGACAACAAATATGATTGGTGTAAATATTTTGAAAGTAGGCCTGGCACACAGGCTGGCAGGCAGTAGAAAAGTGCAATTCAATGGCACGAGCAAACTGAGGATTAAGATCAACAATCAAATTTTTTTTAATTTTAATTAGTAACTATACTGTGACAACAATTATGATTGGTGTGAATAGTTGGCAAGACGGCCTGGCACAAAAGGCTGGCAGGCAGGAGGTAAATGCATTTCAAGGACACTAGGAGACTGAATACTGACAGTCAAAACAGTGATGATTGACAATTTTTGCAATACTGTTAAAAGAAATATGATTGCTGGGAATAATTGGCTAGGTGGGCCTGGCACACAGGCTTGGTAGGCAGTAGAAAAGTGCAATTCAATGGCACAAGCAAACTGAGGATTAAGATCAACAATAAAAAAAAAATGTTTAATTAGTAACAATACTGTGACAACAATTATTATTGGTGTAAATAGTTGGCAAGACGGCCTGGCACACAGGCTGGCAGGCAGGAGGTAAATGCAATTCAATGGCACTAGGAGACTGAATATTTGCAGTCCAAAAAATTATGATTTTTATTTTTTTATATACTGTTACAAGAATTATGATTGGTTCCACTAATTGGCTAGTTGGGCCTGGAAAACACGCTGGCAGGCAGTAGGAAAGTGCAATTCAATGGCACGAGCAAACTGAGGAATCACAAGCGATCAATTTGGAATTTTAAAGATTAACAATACTTTTACAACAACTAGGATTGGTGGCACTAATCGGCTAGTTTGTGCCAGGCACACAGGCTGCCAGGCAGGAGGAAACTGCAATTCAATGGCACTAGTAGACTGAATATTTGCAGTTCAAAAAATTATGATTTTTAATTTTTTTGATACTGTTACAAGAATTATGATTGGTGCCACTAATTGGCTAGTTGTGCCTGGCACACAGGCTGGCAGATATGAGTCATGGATGGTAGGTAGGGCAGAAATTTAACACAGTATGCTGTGTAAGTGACAAAAACACAGGCCTAATAGAAAATTAAGTTAGATTACACTATCAAAATATTTTAAAATTTTAGATTTTAATATTAAAATTATGTTAAGAAGTGCAATGCACATATGAGTGGTCGCACTGGCTGGCTGCTACGTAGGGCAGCAATTAACAACAGTATGCTGTGTAAGTCATATAGACAGTTAGACACAGGCCTGATAGAAAATAAAATTAGATTACACTAGCATAATGATTTAAAGACTTTTTTGGGGAATTTAAAGAAAAAGGTTAAGCACATACATATGAGTCGTGGCTGATAGCCTTGGAAGGGCAGCTATTAAAAACAGTAGGCTCTGTAAGTCAGATACACACACACCTGATAGAAAATACTATTAGATTACACTAGAAAAATGATTTAAATTATTTTTTTTGGGGGGGGAAATTAAAAAAAGGTTAAACACATATGAGTCTTGGCTCATAGACTAGGGAGGGCAGCAAGTAAACACAGTAGGCTCTGTATGTCAGCAAAACAGACAGGCCTGATAGAAAATTATATTAGATTATACTATCAATCAAATTTAAACGTTTTTTTTTTATATTTAAATTAAGGTGACAATGATATGAGTGGTGGGTGGCTGCCTTGCACAGACCAATTAACCAAAAGAATGAAAAAAATGAGGTATATTAATGCTGAGTGAGCCTGACAGACACAGGCCTGATAGTAAATGTAATTAGATTACACTAGAAAAATGATTTAAATAAAAAAAAAAAAAAATTAAAATAATGTTATAAACGGATATTAACCCTGGTGGCTGGCACAGAGCAATGAACCAGAGTATATACTGTGTGACACAGGCCTGATAGAAAATGAAAAAAAATTACACTAGCAAAATAATTAAAATTTTTGGTTAGTTAAATTTAAACTAATGTTGTTAGGGAGATATCAGTGGTGGCAGTAATCACAGCATATGCTGTGAGCCTTAAACACACAGGCTGAAAGCCAGGCAAAAGCTAATAAAAAACGGCACAAAATATAGCCCTAAAAAGGCCTTTTTGGGGTGCTGTGCTTGCAGCAGAGATGAGTGGAGTCATTCTGGACTGTAGTGGACACTAAATACACTAGCCTAGCTATGTTTTTCCTATTAATGTCAGGAGCAAAAACACAACACGTCCTCTCATTAAGAAAGCAAGGTCGTTATGAGTCTAAAATGGCGGATTCCGAGTAGCTGGGAGGGTCTGTGAGGGAGTGTCTGATGTTGATTGGCTCTAATGTGTCAGGCGGCTGTGACATACAGGGTCAAAGTTTCCTCAATGATGACACATAGGGGCGGATCGAACATCGCCATGTGTTTGCCCACAAACGCGAACGCGAACAAGCTATGTTCGCTGTGAACAGTTCGCGGGCGAACAGTTCGGGACATCACTAGTAGCGCATTCTAATAATCTGAATCATGTTTAGCTGCTTATGAATATTATATCCTTGCTTTACTTGCTTAACTATTCCTAGGATTTCCCAGGTAGCACATTCTAATAATCTGAATCATGTTTAGCTGCTTATGAATATTATATCCTTGCTTTACTTGCTTAGCTAATCATAGGATCTCCCAGGTAGCATATTCTAATATTCTGAATCATGTTTAGCTGCTTATGAATATTATATCCTTGCTTTACCTGCTTAACTATTCATAGGATCTCCCAGATAGCACATTCTAATATTCTGAATCATGTTTAGCTGCTTATGAATATTATATCCTTGTTTTACCTGCTTAACTATTTATAGGATCTCCCAGGTAGCGCATTCTAATAATCTGAATCATGTTTAACTGCTTATGAATATTATATCCTTGCTTTACTTGCGTAACTATTCATAGGATCTCCCAAGTTGGGCATTCTAATAATCTGAATCATGTTTAGCTGCTTATGAATATTATATCCTTGTTTTACCTGCTTAACTATTCATAGGATCTCCCAGGTAGCGCATTCTAATAATCTAAATCATGTTTAGCTGCTATGAATATTATATCCTTGCTTTACCTGCTTAACTATTCAAAGGATCTCCAATGTAGCGAATTCTATTTATCGGAATCATATTTATCTGCTTATGAATAGTATATCCTTGTTTTACCTGCTTAACTATTCATATGATCTCCCAAATAGCGCATTCTAATAATCTGAATTATGTTTAGCTGCTTATAAATATTATATCCTTGTTTTACCTGCTTAACTAGTCATAGGAGCTCCCAAGAAGCACATTCTAATAATCTGAATCATGTTTAGCTGCTTATGAATATTATATATCTGCTTTACCTGCTTAACTATTCATAGGATCTCCCAAGTTGCGCATTCTAATAATCTGAATCATTTTTAGCTGCTTATGAATATTATATCCTTGCTTTACTTGCTTAACTATTCAAAGGATCTCCCAAGTTGCACATTATAATAATCTGAATCATGTTTAGCTGCTTATAAATATTATCTCCTTGCTTTACCTGCTTAACTAATCATAGGATCTCCCAGGTAGCACATTCTAATATTCTGAATCATGTTTAGCTGCTTATGAATATTATATCCTTGTTTTACTTGCTTAACTTTTCCTAGGATCTCCCTGGTAGCACATTCTAATAATCTGAATCATGTTTAGCTGCTTATGAATATTATATCCTTGCTCTACTTGCTTAAGTAATCATAGGATCTCCCAGGTAGCATATTCTAATATTCGGAATCATGTTTAGCTGCTTATGAATATTATATCCTTGCTTTACCTGCTTAACTATTCATAGGATCTCCCAGGTAGCACATTCTAATATTCTGAATCATGTTTAGCTGCTTATGAATATTATATCCTTGTTTTACCTGCTTAACTATTCATAGGATCTTCCAGGTAGCGCATACTAATAATCGAATCATGTTTAACTGCTTATGAATATTATATCCTTGCTTTACTTGCGTAACTATTCATAGGATTTCCCAAGTTGGGCATTCTAATAATCTGAATCATGTTTAGCTGTTTATGAATATTATATCCTTGTTTTACCTGCTTAACTATTCATAGGATCTCCCAGGTAGCACATTCTAATAATCTGAATCATGTTTAGCTGCTATGAATATTATGCTTAACTATTCATAGGATCTCCCAGGTAGCACATTCTAATAATCTGAATCATGTTTAGCTGCTTATGAATATTATATCCTTGTTTTACCTGCTTAACTATTTATAGGATCTCCCAGGTAGCGCATTTTAATAATCTGAATCATGTTTAACTGCTTATGAATATTATATCCTTGCTTTACTTGTGTAACTATTCATAGGATCTCCCAAGTTGGGCATTCTAATAATCTGAATCATGTTTAGCTGCTTATGAATATTATATCCTTGTTTTACCTGCTTAACTATTCATAGGATCTCCCAAGTAGCGCATTCTAATAATCTGAATTATGTTTAGCTGCTTATAAATATTATATCCTTGTTTTACCTGCTTAACTAGTCATAGGAGCTCCCAAGTAGCACATTCTAATAATCTGAATCATGTTTAGCTGCTTATGAATATTATATACTTGCTTTACCTGCTTAACTATTCATAGGATCTCCCAAATTGCGCATTCTAATAATCTGAATCATGTTTACCTGCTTATGAATATTATATCCTTGCTTTACTTGCTTAACTATTCATAGGATCTCCCAGGTAGCGCTTTCTAAAAATCTGAATCATGTTTAGCTGCTTATAAATATTATATCCTTGTTTTACCTGCTTAACTATTCATAGGATCTCGATAGTAGCGCATTCTAATAATCTGAATCATCTTTAGCTGCTTATGAATATTATATCCTTGCTTTACTTGTTTAACTATTCCTAGGATCTCCAAGGTAGCGCATTCAAATCATTTGAATCATGTTTACCTGCTTATGAATATTATATCCTTGCATTACTTGCTTAACTAATCATAGGATCTCCCAGGTAGCACATTCTAATATTCTGAATAATGTTTAGATGTTTATGAATTTTATATCCTTGTTTTAAGTGCTTAACTATTCATAGGATCTCCCAGGTAGCGCATTCTAATAATCTGAATCATGTTTAACTGCTTATGAAAATTATATCCTTGCTTTACTTGCATAACTATTCATAGGATCTCCCAAGTTGGGCATTCTAATAATCTTAATCATGTTTTGCTGCTTATGAATATTATATACTTGTTTTACCTGCTTAACTATTCATAGGATCTCCCAGGTAGCGCATTCTAATAATCTGAATCATGTTTAGCTGCTTATGAATATTATATCCTTGCTTTACTTGCTTAACTATTCATAGGATCTCTCAAGTAGCACATTCTAATATTCTTAATCATGTTTAGCTGCTTATAAATATTATATCCTTGTTTTACCTGCTTAACTATTCATAGGATCTCCAAGTAGCACATTCTAATAATCTGAATAATGTTTAGCTGCTTATAAATATTATATCCCTGCTTTACCTGCTAAACTATCCATAGGATCTCCTATGTAGCACATTCTAATAATCTGAATTATGTTTAACTGCTTATGAATATTATATCCTTGCTTTACTTGCTTAACTATTCATAGGATCTCTCATGTAGCGCATTCTAATAATCTGAATCATGTTTAGCTGCTTATAAATATTATATCCTTGCTTTACCTCCTTAACTATTCATAGGATCTCCTAGGTAGCGCATTCTAATATTCTGAATTATGTTTAACTGCTTATGAATATTATATCCTTGCTTTACTTGCTTAACTATTCATAGGATCTCTCAAGCAGCGCATTCTAATAATCTGAATCATGTTTAGCTGCTTATAAATATTATATCCTTGCTTTACCTGCTTAACTATTCATAGGATCTGATAGGTAGCGCATTGTAATAATCTGAATTATGTTTAACTGCTTATGAAAATTATATCCTTGCTTTACTTGCTTAACTATTCATAGGATCTCTCAAGTAGCACATTCTAATATTCTTAATCATGTTTAGCTGCTTATAAATATTATATCCTTGTTTTACCTGCTTAACTATTCATAGGATCTCCAAGTAGCACATTCTAATAATCTGAATAATGTTTAGCTGCTTATAAATATTATATCCCTGCTTTACCTGCTAAACTATCCATAGGATCTCCTATGTAGCACATTCTAATAATCTGAATTATGTTTAACTGCTTATGAATATTATATCCTTGCTTTACTTGCTTAACTATTCATAGGATCTCTCATGTAGCGCATTCTAATAATCTGAATCATGTTTAGCTGCTTATAAATATTATATCCTTGCTTTACCTCCTTAACTATTCATAGGATCTCCTAGGTAGCGCATTCTAATATTCTGAATTATTTTTAACTGCTTATGAATATTATATCCTTGTTTTACCTGCTTAACTAATCATAGGATCTCCCAAGTAGCACATTCTAATAATCTTAATCATGTTTAGCTGCTTATGAATATTTCATCCTTGCTTTACCTGCTTAACTATTCAAAGGATCTCCAATGTAGCGAATTCTGATAATCGGAATCATGTTTAGCTGCTTATGAATATTATATCCTTGTTTTACCTGCTTAACTATTAATAGGATCTCCCAAGTTGCGCATTCTAATAATCTGAATCTGAATCATGTTTAGCTGCTTATAAATATTATATCCTTGCATTACCTGCTTAACTATTCATAGGATCTGATAGGTAGCACATTGGAATAATCTGAATTATGTTTAACTGCTTATGAAAATTATATCCATGCTTTACTTGCTTAACTATTCATAGGATCTCCCAGGTAGCGCATTCTAATAATTTGTATCATGTTTAGCTGCTTATGAATATTATATCCTTGTTTTACCTGCTTAACTAATCATAGGATCTCCCAAGTAGCACATTCTAATAATCTTAATCATGTTTAGCTGCTTATAAAGATTTCATCCTTGCTTTACCTGCTTAACTATTCAAAGGATCTCCAATGTAGCGAATTCTAATAATCGGAATCATGTTTAGCTGCTTATGAATATTATATCCTTGCTTTACCTGCTTAACTATGAATAGGATCTCCCAAGTTGCGCATTCTAATAATCTGAATCTTGTTTAGCTGCTTATGAATATTATATCCTTGTTTTACTTGCTTAACTATGCATAGGATCTCCCAAGTTGTGCATTCTAATAATCTGAATCATGTTTAGCTGCTTATAAATATTATCTCCTTGTTTTACCTGCTTAACTAGTCATAGGAGCTCCCAAGTAGCACATTCTAATAATCTGAATCATGTTTAGCTGCTTCTGAATATTATATACTTGCTTTACCTGCTTAACTATTCATAGGATCTCCCAAGTTGCACATTCTAATAATCTGAATCACGTTTAGCTGCTTATAAATATTATATCCTTGTTTTACCTGCTTAACTAGTCATAGGAGCTCCCAAGTAGCACATTCTAATAATCTGAATAATGTTTAGCTGCTTATGAATATTATATACTTGCTTTACCTGCTTAACTATTAATAGGATCTCCCAAGTTGCGCATTCTAATCATCTGAATCATGTTTAGCTGCTTATGAATATTATATACTTGCTTTACTTGCTTAACTATTCATAGAATCTCCAAAGTTGCACATTCTAATAATCTGAATCATGTTTAGCTGCTTATGAATATTATATCCTTGCTTTACTTGCTTAACTAATCATAGGATCTCCCAGGTAGCACATTCTAATATTCTTAATCATGTTTAGCTGCTTATGAATATTATATCCTTGCTTTACCTGCTTAACTATTCATAGGATATCCCAGGTAGCGCATTCTTATAATCTGAATCATTTTTAGCTGCTTATGAATATTATATCCTTGCTTTACTTGCTTAACTAATCATAGGATCTCCCAGGTAGCACATTTTAATATTCTGAATCATGTTTAGCTGCTTATGAATATTATATCCTTGTTTTACCTGCTTAACTCTTCATAGGATCTCCCAGGTAGCACATTCTAATAATCTGAATCATGTTTAGCTGCTTATGAATATTATATCCTTGTTTTACCTGCTTAACTATTCAAAGCATCTCCCAGGTAGCTCATTCTAATAATCTGAATCATGTTTAACTGCTTATGAATATTATATCCTTACTTTACTTGCATAACTATTCATAGGATCTCTGAAGTTGGGCATTCAAATAATCTGAATCATGTTTAGCTGCTTATGAATATTATATCCTTGTTTTACCTGCTTAACTATTCATAGGATCTCACAGGTAGGCATTCTAATAATCTGAATCATGTTTAGCTGCTTTTGAATATTATATCCTTGTTTTACCTGCTTAACTATTCAAAGCATCTCCCAGGTAGCACATTCTAATAATCTGAATCATGTTTAACTGCTTATGAATATTATATCCTTGTTTACTTGCTTAACTATTCATAGGATCTCTCAAGTAGCGCATTCTAATAATCTGAATCATGTTTAGCTGCTTAAAAATATTATATCTTTGTTTTACCTGCTTAACTATTCATAGGATCTCCCAGGTAGCGCATTCTAATAATCTGAATCATGTTTTGCTGCTTATAAATATTATATCCCTGCTTTACCTGCTTAACTATTCATAGGATCTCCTAGGTAGCACATTCTAATAATCTGAATTATGTTCAACTGCTTATGAATATTATATCCTTGCTTTACTTGCTTAATTATTCATAGGATCTCTCATGTAGCGCATTCTAATAATCTGAATCATATTTAGCTGCGTATAAATATTATATCCTTGCTTTACCTGCTTAACTATTCATAGGTTCTCCTAGGTAGCACATTCTAATAATCTGTATTATGTTTAACTGCTTATGAATATTATATCCTTGCTTTACTTGCTTAACTATTCATAGGATCTCCCAGGTAGCACATTCTAATATTCTGAATCATGTTTAGCTGCTTATGAATATTATATCCTTGTTTTACCTGCTTAACTATGCATAGGATCTCCCAGGTAGCGCATTCTAATAATCTGAATCATGTTTAGCTGCTTATAAATATTATATCCTTGTTTTACTTGCTTAACTAATCATAGGATCTCCCAGGTAGCACATTCTAATATTCTGAATCATGTTTAGCTGCTTATGAATATTATATCCTTGTTTTACCTGCTTAACTATGCATAGGATCTCCCAGGTAGCGCATTCTAATAATCTGAATCATGTTTAGCTGCTTATAAATATTATATCCTTGTTTTACCTGCTTAACTAGTCATAGGAGCTTCCAAGTAGCACATTCTAATAACCTGAATCATGTTTAGCTGCTTATGAATATTATATCCTTGCTTTACCTGTTTAACTATTCATAGGATCTCCTAGGTAGCGCATTCTAATAATCTGAATCATGTTTAACTGCTTATGAATATTATATCCTTGCTTTACTTGCGTAACTATTCATAGGATCTCCCAAGTTGGGCATTCTAATAATCTGAATCATGTTTAGCTGCTTAGGAATATTATATCCTTGCCTTACCTGCTTAACTATTCATAGGATCTCCCAGGTAGCGCATTCTAATAGAGTAAGTTGTTGTCTTGTGTGATCAACTAGAAATATATATTTGTAACTAGTTATTTGAGACAATTTGTTCTCTGGTGGAACATAGTTTTCCACAGATATACAGTGAATAGGATTGAGTGAACCTTTTAGATTACAGTGAGATTGCTATGGTCACCCACACTTATCTACCTAATTATATATAGTATCTCATTACACAAACGGTATTGGTTGTATCCATTATAGTTTAAGCTAGTTTTCATTCAAATTATGTTGTGTTGACACTATATAAGGTGGGACGTTTATATTTGCGAGTATAACTTGCTTAATGTTTGGTAAACCTCTTAAAAGAGATTGCTGTAGTAATCGTCACATTATTGCCAAATCGTCACTTTATTATCCAAAAGATATTGGTTGTACCCATTATAGTTTGAACTTTTGCTTAGTTCAAATTATGTAAGCTTGTGTTGACATTTTATTGAGTAGGACGTTATTATAAACAAGTATAAAATGCTCAGTGTAAGGTAACTCTTAAACTACAATGAGATTGCTGTGATAATCATCACTTTATTGCCCAATCCTGAGGTGTATGTTATTATAATACCTATTACGGTTTAAACATGTACTCCAGTGAGGATATATTAACTTATATCTTCACATTAATTAGGTATATTCGTAATAGTCCAATTCAATTGAGCCATTATGTCTCGCTCAGTGCACAATAATCTCTTATTATAGTTTACACTTGTGCCCCGGTCACTTTGTTAAATATTTTCATAATGGTCTGATTGAGAATGAACCCATGTGCTTCATACAACGCACAGCATTGTATTAAGTAAAACCTTCTGACATGGAGTGTGACTGCTATAATGAACGCCAGGTTTTTACCCAAACATATTTGACAACGTAGGTCTAAATAGTCTACCCATTTAAATTAGGAAAACATTAAATTTAAATGACATGTTTCGCACATAAATTGTGCTTTATCAAAAGCAAAGCCGCCGTTTGTTTTCGCACTTATATGGGAAAAGATCCATTTTAATTGGACATTGAGTGGGAGGTGTCCCATGTAATTTGATTGGAGCGATTTGGTTCCGTTGTTATAGTAACCGTTAGGGTAACCAATGGTATTATTAAAGCCAAAAGTATATTGTTTATTGTCCTATAGTTCCGATAATTTTAAAGCTCTTATTTCCATATTAATTTGTTAAGCTGATATTTATCAAACTATATAAAGTTTGGTGGAATTATAGTTCTATGGCCTATAGATTTGTACCTCAAAGAGGCAGATAAGCAATTGAAAGACTACAATTGTTATCTCAAGATGTTCAATAACCCAAAAGAAAACTTCTCTGCCAAGTACAACAAAATTATCTCTGATGCTCATCACGATGGTATAATCAACAAGGAAGAATTTAAATTTTTAACCACCCATGATCCAGTAACTGCAACGCTCTACTTTATCCCAAAGATACATAAAAATCCAATCATCCCACCAGGCAGACCAATCATATCTGGAAATAATTGCCTGACAGAAAGAGCTAGTCAATATGTGGACTTAAGATTGAGAAGCTATGTTGAAACATTACCATAATTTGTCAAAGACACAATGGAAGTACTTTACAGATAAGAAGGTCTCAACATAGAGAAAGAAACATGGATAATCACAGCGGATGTGGAATCACTATATACTTCCATTGAGCATAACCTTGGGATCAAAGCAGTGGAATTCTTCCTTAATGAAGGTTCAGAGGAAAACAACCTTCATGACGACTGGTTTATTTTAAGCCTTCTGGATTTTATCTTAAGACACAATTTTTTCACGTTTGCTAACCAGTATTATTTGCAAAGAAAAGAGACAGCGATGGGCACTTCATGTGCACCAACATATGCTAACCTCTTTCTCGGATGGTGGGAGAGACAAATAATTTTTACAGACATCAACACTGAATATACTAACAAAATACCCCTATGCATTAGATATATTGACAATATACTATTCTTATGGGAAGTCAATAAAGAAGAACTGGAGTTATTTATATTACATCTAAACAACAACAACTTGAATATACGTCTCACCCACACAATGAGTCAAACATCTATAGATTTTTTGGATTTAAAAATCCAGAAGAATCAAGATGGATCAATTTCAACTGATGTATTCCGCAAACCAACTGCCACGAACAGCCTATTACATCAAAGCAGTGCTCCTGCACCCAGTACTATTAAATCACTCCCAGTTGGAGAATTCTGCGAATTCGTAGAAATTGCAGTGATGATAGTGATTTTTTTGAGACAAGCCTTTGATTTACAAAAAAGACTTAAAGACAGAGGCTACAGTAATAGATGCATCAAGAAGGCAAAGAAGAGGGCAATAGATACACAAAGGCCAAGCCTATTGCAAAAGAAACCAAAAAAAACAGGCTGACAATCAAACTAGACTAATACTCACCTACAATCCACAAATACATCAAATAGTAAGTGTTTTGAAAAAACACTGGTCAATATTACAGTCGGACTCAGACCTCAAAGATGTACTAGGGGATTCTGTTTCTGTTAGTTATAGAAGACCCAGCAATTTAAAAGACTTACTCACTAGCAGTCATTACAAAACCAAGTCAACCAAATCAGCTTTCAAGAATGGCTCGTATCCCTGTGGTACTTGTTCTATCTGTAGCTACATGGAAAAAACAACTAAAATTCAAGATCGATTTGGCCAGACCCACAAAATCAACAAATACATCAGTTGCACTAAAGAGAGCATAGTTTATGCTTTGAAGTGCAAATGCAACCTGAGGTACGTAGGAATGACGAGTAGGAAATTGAGAACAAGAATACAGGAACATATAAGGATAATCAAGAATTCACAAAAATACATTGAGGATGGCAAAACCACCACTACAGTAGCGTCACATTGTCATGTATTAACATGCGTCTGTCTCTTTAAATTTGAAAAACCAACCTCCTATGCATCTATAAAGGCACACCCTTTTTCAAGCTTCACTGCTTGATTATTAAACTTTGTTAGGGAAACACTTATTTTCAGGATCTCTACTACTTCTAATATTTAAGCCTCCAATTTGGAATCTACAACGAAGTGGAAATTAAAGATTTACACTCTACTTACCTTTCTACATTAAGGATTACAAATTGCTACTTTCTAAACCTTACATTTGTGCCTATTTACCTTCTAATTTAAACAACTCCTTTAAGTGAACAGTGAGACGCTTCACTGAACTGGAAGAGCTGCTGGGTGACGTCATCTCTCACTGAGACGCTCAGTCTCAGATTACCTGCTGCGGACACAGCTGACTAGCAAGATTTGTAACGGCTACTTTGTTACACTCACCGCTCCCTGCAAACATTCCAGTGACCGGATTTACACGCTGGATACCTTCATCTTTCTCTCTGGGGAACGCTGACAAACACTGAGGGCTGAAGCTGCTCCAATCCAAAAAGAAATAATTGCAAGTATTGTTCCTTTTCATTGACTGTTTCATTTAAAGTTCCAACATTACAAAATTCCTGTTATGTTATAAGAAGATACAATTTAACAATTTTGCTCTAATAATTGCCTAAGTCTATATAAGCAACCAACTGACAGAAAATACTGTAAAACTGTCTTCTTGGAATAATTAACATAATTCAAGAGAGACTTTAAGAAGTAAGCAATTTTGTTCTACATACTTGAATTCAGTTACTTGGTATAACAGTGTTCAATTTAACTATTTGTTAACATTGTGCTACTTATAAATCACCATTCATATTGAATCTTTGCTTTAAACAGAGGTACCTGTCATTTCATCATTCCTTTGATGGGTAATGTTTTAAAGCATACAAGCTTCTAATTTATTATTGCACTTCCTTAACAAAATAATAGTGGTTTCACAAAGATATCACAGAATAATCAAGCCAGTAAAATAACCTCTGATTTGAAATGGATCCTTTAGAAATGTCTAACCAGATAACATCTTTAAATCAGAAGGTGGATATCCTAGCACAAGGTCTTAGAGATCTTACTAATGAGAATAATACTTTAAAAAGACTGCTTAATGATGTTGTTGCACAAAAAGCTAGTGAGTTCCCAGAACCACATGTAAACCCACCAAATCCATTTTCTGGAGATCGCACAAAATTTAGAGAATTCAAAAATGCATGTTTATTGATGTTTTCATTGAAACCAAGAACATATCGCACTGAAAAAATAAAAGTTTGTACAGCAATTTCTTTTCTTTCTGGAGAACCCAGGGCATGGGCAGACAGGTTTTTTGAGATGGAAGACCCCATCCTAAATTCAATTGAAGATTTTTTTTCTACCATGTCTGTGTTATACGAGGATATAAATAAACAAAATACTGCTGAACAAAAGTTAAGAACCCTCAAACAGGGTAAAAGGGCAGTCGAGGATTATATAGCGGACTTCCAGCTCTGGGCTACCGATTCCCTATGGAATACGATAAGTTTAAAAAATCAGTTCCGTATAGGACTATCGAAACATTTAAAAGACGAACTCTCACGAGTTGAATTTCCAGAGACATTGGAGGGACTCATGAAATTATGCATTTCAATGGATCGTCGGTATAGAGAACGGAGGAATGAGAGACAACAATACGATTTCCCTACCCGGAAACAATACCATACATCACAGGAGAAAAGTCATCAACAACCTGTACCCATGGAAATAGGTGCTATACGAGGTCCCTTGAGTCAAGAAGAAAAATTAAGAAGACGTCAAGCTAATCTATGTCTTTACTGTGCTAGCAAGGAGCACGAAGTTGGGAATTGCCCAATACTTACTCGCCAGAGAAAGGGTAAGTCAAAACTTACTTACAAAGATCACCCTATCAAAACAAATACTCATATGTCTCTTAAATTATCGTTACAGTGGGATCGATGCCAGGTCCAGAGCGAAGCCATTCTTGATTCGGGAGCTTACGGAATATTCATTGACGAATCAATTGTAAAACAAAATAAAATTCCAAGTGTGTTAAAAGCATCCCCCTTGTTTGTACGTGTAATTGATGGCTCTCAGTATCTTAAAGGTCCAATTACACATCACACCATTCCCATATTAACCATCACAAAATCTGGGCACAAAGAATTTATTTCTTATGACATAATATCAAGCTCATTACATCCAATAATTCTAGGGTATCCATGGTTGCAAAAACACAATCCATCTATAGATTGGTCTAACAATAATATTACTTTTTCCTCCACATACTGTAGTGATACATGTTTTCCTTATGTTTCCATTGGACATATTGAACCTCACTTACCTGATGACTATAGAGATTTTGCTGATGTGTTTAACTTAAAAGAAGCTGAGACTTTACCTCCACACAGGCATTTCGATTGCCCCATAGATACTATACCGGGGGTTGACATACCCTCAGGGAGATTATTCCCTCTGTCACAAAAAGAATTAAAACACCTACGGGATTACCTAGATGAAAATCTCAAAAAAGGATTTATTACTCCCTCTTCCTCTCCAATAGCTTCAGCCATTTTCTTTGTTACTAATAAAGATGGTAGTCTCAGACCAATCATTGATTACCGAGCTCTCAACTCTGTGACCATAAAAAACAAATATCCACTCCCACTCATACCAGAATTACTCGAACGCCTTAATGGTGCTACTATATTCACCAAGTTAGATCTTAAAAGGGCATACAATCTAATTCGAATTAAATCTGGTCATGAGTGGAAGACAGCATTTAGAACTCGTTACGGGTTATTTCAATACAATGTCATGCCCTTTGGCTTGACAAATGCCCCAGCAACATTTCAATATTTTATTAATGAAATCTTTAAGGAACTTATGGATGTCTGTGTCGTGGTCTATCTCGACGATATTTTAATTTATTCAAAAAATCTGAATGAACACAAACGACATGTTAGATGGGTACTAACTACTCTGAGAGATCATAAATTATATGCTAAAATGGAAAAATGTTGCTTTCATAAAGAATCCATCAAATTCCTAGGCTACATAATTTCTCCCCAAGGAATACAGATGGATCCTGAAAAGGTCTCCGCCATAAAGGATTGGCCAATTCCTACATCCACTAAATCCTTACAAAGATTCTTAGGATTCACCAACTTTTACAGAAAGTTTATTAACCATTTTTCTACAGCCGTTCAACCGTTAACCCGCTTAACTGGGAATCAGAAATTTCTATGGGATATTGAGGCAGACAAAGCTTTCCAGCATCTTAAAAAATTATTCTCTACAGCTCCTATATTGCATCTTCCTGATCCAAGTCTGCCTTACACGCTTGAGGTGGATGCATCTAACGTTGGAATTGGAGCAGTCTTATCTCAGCCTGATAAGGAGTCATCAATACTTCATCCAGTTGGATACTACTCAAGAAGACTTACTCCTGCAGAAAAAAAACTATTCGGTTGGGGATAAAGAGTTGCTTGCCATGAAGTCAGCCATGGAACACTGGAGACATTTATTGGAAGGAACAACAACACCGTTTCAGGTTTATACCGACCATAAAAATCTCCAATATTTGAAGAAAAACAAAACTTTAACCTCACGACAAGTGAGATGGGCATTATTCCTGGATCGTTTCAATTTCATTCTCACTTATATACCGGGAACAAAAAACATTAAGGCGGATGCTTTGTCTAGGTCATTCGAAGTTGTCACAGAGGGAGAAGAAAAATCATACATTATACCTCCATACAAACTCCTGGCCACAATGACTACTCTTCAAGCTGAAATAATTCAAGCTCAACAGTTGGACACTGATATTCCACAAATCTGTAACCAGGATCCTGACTCAGGATTAAAATGTGTTACAAAGAAAAAGGATCATCATAAACCATATGGTCTTCTACAACCATTGCCCATTCCAGAGAGACCTTGGGATATGATATCGATGGATTTTATTGTTGATTTACCCACTTCAAACAACCACAATACTATTCTAGTAGTTGTAGACCATCTATCTAAACTCGCTCACTTTATTCCTTTGAAACGTCTACCCACAGCTTCAACCACAGCATCGGTATTCTTATCACAAATTGTCAGGTTGCACGGATTACCTTTATCTATAGTTACAGACCGTGGATCCCAATTTACATCTAAATTCTGGAGATGTTTATGTAAGAAATTAAATATATCACTTAGATTTTCAACAGCCTTTCATCCACAATCAAACGGTTTAACCGAAAGACTTAATCAAACATTGGAACAGTACCTCCGTTGTTATATTTCATCTTTGCAAGAGGATTGGTACGATTGGCTACCATTGGCCGAATTCTCATACAATAATTCTATCAGTTCATCTACAAAGGTATCACCGTTCTACGCAACATTTGGTTACCATCCAAGAAGTTTTCCCAATACAACTGTGAATTCCAGCTCTCCAGCCGTAACTAGCTACTTCACTAATATTAAGGAGACATTCAATATTCTACAGTTACATCTCAAAGAAGCTAAAGCCCACCAAAAGTTATATTATGATAGGAAACATTCTTCTCCTCCTAAATATAAGATCAAGGATCTTGTCTGGTTATCCACAAAAAATATTAACCTCAAGGTACCGTGTAAAAAATTGGCCGATCAATATATTGGCCCTTTTCCAATATTGAAAGTTATTAACGAGAATGCCGTTAAACTACAGTTGCCTGAAAACTTTCATGTACATCCCACATTCCATGTATCTCTTTTGAAGCCTTGTTTGGCTGACCCTAAGGTCATAGCTAATCAATCGGTTCCATCCACTGCTGCTTTCGATGACCAATCGGATTACGAGGTTGAGGAGATATTGGATTCCAGAATACGTTGCAACTCTCTTGAGTATCTGGTTCATTGGAAGGGCTATTCTCAAGACGAGGATTCGTGGGTGCCCTCTCGTGATCTACAAGCCCCTCGTTTGCTTCAGTCGTTCCATGCAGCCTTTCCCTCGAAGCCAGGTCCTCGGCTTCCTGGGAGGCGCTCTTGACGGGGGGGATCTGTCATGTATTAACATGCGTCTGTCTCTTTAAATTTGAAAAACCAACCTCCTATGCATCTATAAAGACACACCCTTTTTCAAGCTTCACTGCTTGATTATTAAACTTTGTTAGGGAAACACTTATTTTCAGGATCTCTACTACTTCTAATATTTAAGCCTCCAATTTGGAATCTACAACGAAGTGGAAATTAAAGATTTACACTCTACTTACCTTTCTACATTAAGGATTACAAATTGCTACTTTCTAAACCTTACATTTGTGCCTATTTACCTTCTAATTTAAACAACTCCTTTAAGTGAACAGTGAGACGCTTCACTGAACTGGAAGAGCTGCTGGGTGACGTCATCTCTCACTGAGACGCTCAGTCTCAGATTACCTGCTGCGGACACAGCTGACTAGCAAGATTTGTAACGGCTACTTTGTTACACTCACCGCTCCCTGCAAACATTCCAGTGACCGGATTTACACGCTGGATACCTTCATCTTTCTCTCTGGGGAACGCTGACAAACACTGAGGGCTGAAGCTGCTCCAATCCAAAAAGAAATAATTGCAAGTATTGTTCCTTTTCATTGACTGTTTCATTTAAAGTTCCAACATTACAAAATTCCTGTTATGTTATAAGAAGATACAATTTAACAATTTTGCTCTAATAATTGCCTAAGTCTATATAAGCAACCAACTAACAGAAAATACTGTAAAACTGTCTTCTTGGAATAATTAACATCATTCAAGAGAGACTTTAAGAAGTAAGCAATTTTGTTCTACATACTTGAATTCAGTTACTTGGTATAACAGTGTTCAATTTAACTATTTGTTAACATTGTGCTACTTATAAATCACCATTCATATTGAATCTTTGCTTTAAACAGAGGTACCTGTCATTTCATCATTCCTTTGATGGGTAATGTTTTAAAGCATACAAGCTTCTAATTTATTATTGCACTTCCTTAACAAAATAATAGTGGTTTCACAAAGATATCACACACATTTCCTACGTTACCATCAGGCTAATCCCTCTGGACTAAAATGTGTGGCACTGGAAAAGGTATCTTTGGGTATCAGAGGAGGTAACCTGGAGCAAGCATTGCTTAGAGCTGAATGCAAATGGATCTACAGATTAAATACTGTATATTCACTAGGCATGAAAGAACAAAACAATTACTTTTGTTTTCTGTAAAAAGTAGAACAGTAATAAATAAAAAGAACAGATATGGATAGAAATACAAGTAACAGATTATAATAATAAAAAATAGAGTAAATTACTAAAATCACCCAATGACCCAACTCATGGGAATCTCCCTATATTATAATGTTTCAGAACTTTGTTTGGTACTACTAAAACATATACAGAACAACAATAATATTTTGTGTTTTTGATAGCAAAAAGTTCTGATATAAATCCAATCTTAAGCAAACAAGGATCATAGCAGAGAGTAGTTGCATACTCTTGATGTTAAATAACATCTCAACTAATTTCATCAATACATATTTCAATATTGTTGCAATTTTTACTTTTTACTTATGGAGATTTCAATCTCAATCATGCATTATATTCTATTCAGCCTTTAATTCTCGGCCACAGAGGTCTTTTATCGATTTTTGTTAGTCCATTCACCTTAATACACTATTCTATACACTTATACCTTTTCCATTATTTTCACTTGCACACACACTCACCTTCTCTTAGATATGTGTTCACTTTACCTTTAGTTTCAATTTTTAATCCTCATTGTCACTCTTATTTTTAAATTAATTTCTAGCATCACTTTAACCTAATATCACAAAACACATGACTATATCAAAGCCACATTAAGTTATTTATTTTAGATATTAGTTGACTTAGATATTTTTTCTCATGTACCACATTCACACATAAGTAATTTATTTTACACACCATGACTAATCATGACACACAATTTTTGAATTACATACTTCACAAAAATTTGCAACATTAATAAGCAATATATAAGTAAGAGATACTAAAGTGTACTATTGCCTCTTTTTCTTTTATATAGTACAACTATTAAGAAAAATAAGTTACATAAAGGTATAGATCACTCTACTATCACTTTAAACTCTGGAATAATATAACCACAATAGGAAGATTATAATAACAAAAATCGGAATGTAAGTGGTTAATGATATCTGGATCTTGTTTTCGTCAATTTTTCAACAAACATTCGGCTAGATTTAGAGTTTTGTCGGTAAAGACCCGTGTAGCTAACGCAGCTTTTTTTCCCAACACACCCTTAAGACAATGCTGGTATTTAGAGTTGTCTGAAGGGCTGCGTTAGGCTCCAAAAAGGGTGGGTTGAGCCGAATTTACCACCACTTCAACCCTCAATACCAGCGTTGCTTATGGTAGCGGTAAGATGGCAAAACGTGCTTGTGCACGATTCCCCCACAGGAAACAATGGGGCAGTTTAGGATGAAAAAAAACCTAACACCTGCAAAAAAGCAGCGTTAAGCTCCCTACGCAGCCCCATTGTTTCCTATGGGGAAACACTTTCTAAGTCTGCACCTAACACCCTAACATGTACCCTGTGTCTAAACACCGCTAACCTTACACTTATTAACCCCTAATCTGCCGCCCCCGCTATCGCTGACACCTGCTGTATATTATTAACCCCTAATCTGCCTCTCCGTACACCGCCGCAAGCTACATTATCCCTATGAACCCCTAATCTGCTGCCCCTAACATCGCCGACACTTACACTATATTTATTAACCCCTAATCTGTCCCCCCCAACATCGTCGCTACCTTACCTACACTTATTAACCCTTAATCTGCCGACCGGACCTCGCCGCCACTATAATAAATGTATTAACCCCTAAACCGCCCACCCTAACATCGCCGCCACCTAACTTCAAGTATTAACTCCTAATCTGCCGACCGGACCTCGCCGCTACTCTAATAAATGTATTAACCCCTAAAGCTAAGTCTAAACCTAACCCTAACACCCCCCTAAATTAAATATAATTTTAATCTAACAAAATAAATTAAATATTATTAACTAAAGTATTCCTATTTAAAATTAAATACTTACCTGTAAAATAAACCCTGATATAGCTACAATATAACTAATAATTATATTGTAGCTATTTTAGGATTTATATTTATTTTACAGGTAACTTTGTATTTATTTTAACTAGGTACAATAGCTATTAAATAGTTATTTACTATTTAATAACTACCTAGTTCAAATAATTACAAAATTACCTGTAAAATAAATCCTAACCTAAGTTACAATTACACCTAACACTACACTATCAATAAATAAATTAAATAAATACCTAAAATTACCTACAATTAAATAAACTAAACTAAATTACAAAAAAACCCCACTACATTTCAAAAAATAAAAAACGATTACAAGAATATTAGGCTAATTACACTTACTCTAAGCCCCCTAATAAAATAAAAAAAGCCCCCCAAAATAATAAGGGTCCCTACCCTATTCTAAATTAAAAAGTAATCAGCTCTTTTACCAGCCCTTAAAAGGGCTTTTTGCAGTGCATGCCCCAAAGTAATCAGCTCTTTTGCCTGTAAAAAAATACAACCACCCCAACATTAAAACCCACCATCCACCTAACTCTACTCTAACCCAAACCCCCTTAAATAAACCTAACACTACCCCCCTCAAGATCTCCCTACCTTGAGTCGTCTTCACCCAGCCGGGCAGAAGTCTTCATCCTATCTGGGCAGAAGAGGACATCTTCATCCAAGCGGCATCTTCTATCTTTATCCATCCGGAGCGGAGCCATCTTCTTCCAGCCGACGCGGATCCATCCTCTTCAACCGACGCCTACTCACCGAATGAAGGTTCCTTTAAATGACGTCATCCAAGATGGTGTCCCTCGAATTCCGATTGACTGATAGGATTCTATCAGCCAATCGGAATTAAGGTAGGAAAAATCTGATTGGCTGATCAGATTGAAGTTCAATCCGATTGGCTGATACAATCAGCCAATCAGATTGAGCTTGCATTCTATTGACTGTTCCGATCAGCCAATAGAATGCGAGCTCAATCTGATTGGCTGATTGGATCAGCCAATCAGATTTTTCCTACCTTAATTCCGATTGGCTGATAGAATCCTATCAGCCAATCGGAATTCGAGGGACGCCATCTTGGATGACGTAATTTAAAGGAACCTTCATTCGGTAAATAGGCATCGGTTGAGGAGGATGGATCCGCGTCAGCTGGAAGAAGATGGCTCCACTCCGCTCCGGATGGATGAAGATAGAAGATGCCGCTTGGATGAAGATGTTTGCCGGTCCGGATGTCCTCTTCTGCCTGGATAGGATGAAGACTTCTGCCGGTCTGGATGTCCTCTTCTGCCCCATCGGATGAAGACTTCGGCCTGGCTGGGTGAAGACGACTCATGTTTACTTTTTATCTGGAATAAAAGTACCTTTTTTCAGTAGCTCAGTAGCCACCTGCTTTGTTCTATATAAGTTAATATATCCTCACTGGAGTACATGTTTAAACCGTAATAGGTATTATAATAACATACACCTCAGGATTGGGCAATAAACTGACGATTATCACAGCAATCTCATTGTAGTTTAAGAGTTACCTTACACTGAGCATTTTATACTTGTTTATAATAACATCCTACTCAATAAAATGTCAACAGAAGCTTACATAATTTGAACTAAGCAAATGTTCAAACTATAATGGGTACAACCAATATTGTTTGGATAATAAAGTGACGATTGGGCAATAAAGTGACAATTACTACAGCAATCTCTTTTAAGAGGTTTACCAAACATTGAGCAATTTATACTCGCAAATATAAACGTCCCACCTTATATAGTGTCAACACAAGCTTACATAATTTGAATGAAAACTAGCTTAAACTATAATGGATACAACCAATACCGTTTGTGTAATGAGATACTATATATAATTCGGTAGATAAGTGTGGGTGACCAGAGCAATCTCACTGTAATCTAAAAGGTTCACTCAATCCTATTCACTGTATATCTGTGGAAAACTACGTTCCACCAGAGAACTAATTGTCTCAAATAACTAGTTACAAATATATATTTCTAGTTGATCACACAGGACAACAACTTACACTATGTGATCATTGATCAATCCTGAACGTGGTTCATATAATACTTAATGTGCATTTTATAACATAGATGCACAGTAGATATTTTTGTGTGACAGTGATCAAGCTAGGAATACAAATTGTCATAATTGACCCTTTAAGACCATGCAACTCACACATATTGTACTTGGAATTAACAGATGACATACCAAGCATAATAAGGGGTAAACTAGTCTGGTCATAATACACATAATACACATAATAGTACAGTTAGAGTTGTATTCATAATTGCTCTATTTCTATATCCAAGCCACTGTAGTTTGACCTACATTGCAACCCATATATTTGAACCTGATTATACATCATGCCTTTTGTAATATATTGCTATCTGCTATATAGCCAGATTCCCACTCACATTGGAAACATTTGATTATTCAAATTGTAGGATGGGATATCACTTCTGTTTTAAATGTTGTCCCCCCCTTTTTAAATCATTAACTAATAAAGATTTATTATTTTAACCTCATTTTTTGTTTTTCCCTCAAATGGGAAATTAGTTGTGTTTCTCCAGCTACGGCTGTTAATAAATCTGCATCTAGGCTAATTTAGAGTTGTTGAGTGCTTTTTTTGTTACAAAACCTTTTGTAGGTTTAGACCTACTTTCATATTGTTTCCATTAGTGTACAGCACCTACTCCACAAGGTTTATCGCAAGAATAGTGTATAATAACCTATAAAGTGGACATCTCTATTCAAGTGGTGCCATTCTCCTTCCCCCGCATTTTCTTTCCCATTCCCTTACAGCACATTCTAATAATCTGAATCATGTTTAGCTGTTTATAAATATTATATCCTTGTTTTACCTGTTTAACTATTCATAGGATCTCCCAAGTAGCGCATTCTAATAATCTGAATCATGTTTAGCTGCTTATGAATATTATATCCTTGTTTTACCTACTAACGATTCATAGGATCTCCTGAGTAGCACATTCTAATAATCTGAATCATGTTTAGCTGCTTATAAATATTAGATCCTTGTTTTGCCTTTTTAACTAATCATAGGATCTCCCAAGTAGCGCATTCTAATAATCTGAATCATGTTTAGCTGCTTATGAATATTATATCCTTGTTTAACCTGTTTATCTAATCATAGGATCTCCCAAATAGCACATTCTAATAATTTGAATAATGTTTAGCTACTTATAAATATTATATCCTTGTTTAACTAATCATAGGATCTCCCAAGTAGCGCATTCTAATAATCTGAATCATGTTTAGCTGTTTATAAATATTATATCCTTGCTTTACCTGCTTAACTATTCATAGGATCTCTGAGGTAGCACATTCTAATAATCTGAATCATGTTAAGCTGCTTATGAATATTATATCCTTGTTTTACCTGCTTAACTATTCATGGGATCTCCCAAGTAGCACATTCTAATAATCTGAATCATGTTTAGCTGCTTATAAATATTATATCCTTGTTTTACCTGCTTAACTAATCATTGGATCTCCCAAGTAGTACATTCTAATAATCTGAATCATTTTTAGCTGCTTATGAATATTATATCCTTGCTTTACCTGCATAACTTATCATATGATCTCCCAGGTAGCACATTCTAATAATCTGAATCATGTTTAGCTGCTTATGAATATTATATCCTTGCTTTACCTGCTTAACTATTCATAGGATCTCCCGAGTAGCTTGTTCTAATAATCTGAATCATGTTTAGCTGCTTATGAATATTATATCCTTGCTTTACCTGCTTAACTATTCATAGGATCTCCCAGGTAGCACATTCTAATAATCTGAATCATGTTTAGCTGCTTATAAATATTATATCCTTGTTTAACCTGTTTAACTAATCATAGGATCTCCCAAGTAGCGCATTCTAATAATTGGAATCATGTTTAGCTGCTTATAAACAATATTTCCTTGTTTTACCTGCTTAACTATTCATAGGATCTCCCAGGTAGCGCATTCTAATAATCTGAATTATGTTTAGCTGCTTATAAATATTATATCCTTGCTTTTCCTGCTTAACTGTTCATAGGATATCCCAGGTAGCACATTCTAATAATCTTAATCATGTTTAGATGAATATTATATAATTCATTTCATAAACATTTTGTTCCAGCTACACAACTATCTGAAAAAGGTTCATTTCCAGAATTCATTGAAGATGGATATATTTGTTAATAATCGTGGGGAGATTAATCCAATTTACCACCTTTTTAACTGGATAGTTCTAAATAACAACATAACCTGGCATAAAGTGATTGGCTTGTTTGATGCATTTGCGCCTGAAGATAAACAACTCAGAATCACATCAAGTACCATTATATGGAAGGAATACAATAAGGTAATCCTGTGCAATAAGGTCTTCTAATATACATTGGGCCAGATTACAAGTGGAGGGATAAATATCGCTTTCAGGAACGTGATATTAAGGCTCCACTGAGTATTACCAGTGCATGCTAATGTACTCTGGTATTACAAGTTGTCAGCAATGCGAACCAGAGCATTGCAGGGAAGCATTGCGCTCACGAGAGTGCGCTTTAATAGGCTCCAATGGGAACCTCATTCTTATGTGGTCAGAGACAGCATAAGAACCTAAGCGCAGAAAAGGGGGTAAGTAGCGAGGCGATGGCAGCAAATATAAATATATGTTTTCAGTGCTGTTTTTTTTTTCTAACTCCCCACACCCGCCAACTTTAAAACCCCAAAACTTCCTAGTGCACTTATTATTTATTGAAAAAAATACTACTTTCTATTTTTTCATAAAAAACTATAATGCCCTCTATACTGTCCTCACTAACTGATAGCTAGACAGCTAGTTAACAAAACAGACAGAAGTAGCTTTGTGTTTATTCCAAACTGATTTTACTTCTGAATATTTATTTTTTTTAAAAACTTTAATATTGATATAGCAAAATATATATCAATGCAATTTGAATATACAATAAACTCTTGGCAAACATTAAAATAACTTACAGGCATATGTATATCTAGAGCTGATCTATGCTTCTGAAGTTAAAGATGGCTGCTGTAAAACTGGTAAAACATTTTCATTAACAATTGAGAACTTTATTAACAAAAAGACAGGACACTTCCTGTTTCATTCCTGAGAGGGACTAAACTGCAATTGCAATAAACAACCACCAGATGTCATCAACACAAGAATCATATAATAGACAGTACACTCCCCGCCTGGTATAAATATATACCCCTACTACATGATCTATGAATTACTATTACGTTGAACCAGATAACTTGTTTTTTAAAAAAAGAACAATCAAATCCGACACAATTCTGATATATAATTTAGCAGTCCATTGTTTAATGATTTTGACCTCTACTTTGTGAATTTTACCATCACCACTGGGAATGACTTTTACAATAAGACCCATTGGCCACTCATTGCACTTTATTTGAGAGTCTTTCAACAATGCAAGGTCTCCTTCTTGAACCTTGAAATGTAAACCAATGGTCTAGCATTTATTATAGCTGTAATTTCAGCCATCAATGCACTTCATGGGGCAGTTGGGTGTTTTTGCTTTGCCTCAACATTAAGGTCTAGAATACCTCTAGCTACGCCAATCATTCTCTCCTACACTCTTCCCATATGAGATTAGTGAGGGGCATTGAAAGTTCAGGTGCATCCTTGATCCAGTAGGTAGTTTTGAATCTCAAGACCATCAGCGTTAACTTGTAGTTCCTTAAAGGTTCCTACAAAGTTTTTCCTTTTTCAGATAGGAATGACTTAACTGGTCCATGAAGGGAAATAAATCTTCTCAGTGCATTATTGAAGCTTGAAGATGACATGGATTCAATCACCTCCAAATGAACTGCTCTAGTGCTTAAACAAGTGAACATCACAGCCCACCTCTTACTCTCTGCAGAGTGTCATCTAGTATATCAAGATACTAATTAATTATTGGCAACTTCAACATCCCTCTTGACAATCCCACTGCCTCCTCTGCAAAACAACTTCTGCAACTCACTTCCTCATTCAGTCTGTCACAATGCACTGATTCTCCCACTCACAAAGACGGTCACTCTCTTGACCTGATCTTTAGCTATCGATGCACTCTCTCAAACTTCACAAACTCCCCCTTTCCTCTTTCTGACCACCATATCCTTACTTGCAACATATCACCCCCCCTACAACTCTCCCTCCTTCTACTCCTCATACCAAACTTCACAGACGCATTATATAATTTGATCAGCAACAGCTTGCTAATTCCCTCAAACCTCTCCTCTCATCCTTCTCCTCCTTTTCCTGCCCTGAACAATCTATCTGCCACTATAATTCCACCCTTACTTCTGTCCTTGACAATCTGGCCCCTCTTACCATAGCTCGGAAATCACACACTCATCCTCAGCCCTGGCATACTCCTCTGACACAGTACCTACGCAGATGTTCCCATACTGCTGAACGGCACTGGAGAAAATCTCGGAGTTCAGCTGATTTTCTTCATTACAAATTCATCTTTAACTCCTACTATTCTGCCCTTAATCTCCATAAGCAACACTACTTCTCTACTCATCTCTAATCTTTCTTCAAACCAAAACATCTGTTCTCCACTTTCAATAATCTTCTCCGCCCTCCCCCACCTCCTAATACAACTTCCCTGTCAGCTCAAGACTTTGCCAGCCACTTCAATAGCAAAATAGACTCCATCAGAAATTAAATCAGCTCTCAACATAATTCCATTCTCTCACCCCCTAAAATGCTCTCAATCAACCACAACCCACATAACCTTAAACTTAGCTCATTCTCCTCTGTTACTCAGGAAGAAGTTTCGGTACCTATACTGCGCTCTCACTTCACTACCTGTCCCCTTAACCCTATCCTCTCACAGCTACTCTCCTCCCTCTCTGCTACTCTTACCCATATACTCACACACATTTTCAACCTCTCCCTCAGCACCGGTATATTTCCCTCATTGCTGAAACATGCACTGGTCACACCTATCCTCAAAAAACCTTCTCTTGATCCTACCTCCCCATCCAACTACCACCCTATTTACCTCCTCCCTCTTGCCTCAAAGCTTCTCAAAAACTATTATATGCACTCCTATCCCATTTCCTTATATTAAACTCCCTTCTTGACCCACTGCAATCTGGATTTCATCCCTATCACTCCACAGAGACAGCAATTGTTAAGGTTACCAATGACCTACTTACAGCAAAATCAAAAGGCCACTTCTCTCTGCTTATCCTCCTTGATCTGTCTGCAGCCTTTGACACTGTTGACCACCCTCTTTTGCTCCAAACCCTACAATCCTTCGGCATCTGTGACACAGCCCTCTCGTGGCTCTCTTCCTACCTGTCAAACCGTACCTTTAGTGTAGCCTTCACTGGGGCCTCCTCTTCCCCATCACCACTTTCAGTTGGAGTACCGCAAGACTGTCCTCGGTCCCCTTATTTTATCAATCTACACATCATCACTAGGTTCCCTAATAAAGTCCCATGGTTTCCAATATTTGTATGCCGACAACACTCAAATCTACTTCTCTGCTCCAGAACTATCTCCTTCCTTGCTAACCCATGTCACTAACTGTCTTTCTAACATCTCTTCCTGGATGTCCTCTCACTACCTCAAGCTAAATATCTCCAAAACTGAGCTCCTCATTTTCCCCCTTCTTCCAAATTCTCCACCCCCAATCTCTCTATAACTGTCAACAACTCTATCATTACCCCTTGCCCCCGCATGACATCTTTCACTCCTCACATTCAGTCCTTGGCTAAAGCCTGCCACGTCCACCTTAAAAACATCTCTAAAATTAGACACTTCCTTACACAAGACACAATTAAGATTTTAATCCACTCTCTCATTCTTTCCTGCCTTGATTACTGCAACTCTGTCATCTCTCGTCTCCCCACTGCCACCTAGATCCTTTACAATCTATAATGAATGCCTCTGCCAGACTCATCTTTCTTACACGTCACTCTTCATCTGCTGCACCTCTCTGTCAATCCCTTCACTGGCTTCCTCTTGCCTCTAGGATTAAACACAAAATTCTCACTCTGACATACAAAGCCCTCAACTGCACTGCTCCCCTATATCTCAGACCTTGTCTCCAGAAACTCTCCCTCCCGTCCCCTTCACTCTGCTCATGACCTCCTACTCTCCTCCTCTCTTGTTACCTCATTACACTTCCGTTTAGACTGGCTCCCATCTTGTGGAACTCTCTGCCTCGCTCCACAAGACTCTCCCCTAGTTTTGAAAGCTTCAAGCGCTCCCTAAAGACTCTATTGTTCAGGGATGCATACAACCTACACTAACCTTTCTTTATACCAGTTCTTCTCCTCCATTGCTATCCCCTGAACCCCCTTAGCATGTAAGCCTAAGAGTCCAGTTGTTTGTAGATCACCTTCTTAAGAGCTGACTACAACAGTGCAACTCTTGGCAGGGCCCTCTACCCATTTAATCCCTATAACTGTGTTGTTGTACTTAAAGAGATATACAAACATAAGCACTTCCCATATATATGAATAAAGCACAGTTAATAAAATATGAATCAATGAGCTGTGCACCTAGATTAAAGGTATAACAGAGTACATAAATAAAATGTTGCAAAGAATTAGGATCATAAAACAGTTACCAAGTTAGATCAAATGTCCATAAACAGGTAGCAAGAAAAAACAGCACAATAAAAACCGCAATATCTATCACCTATTAGTGCATAATGTAGCAATACACAGAGAGTCAAAACACCCTCCCGAGGTACCGGCACATATAACAAATACTATAAATGGTATGTACTGGAAGTGCCTGACCTTGGTTTTATGAAAAATTCCCAAATGTGAGCGGTAGTCTTAGATAGTAGGGAGATAAGATAATTTGTGGATATCAGACAGTGCCCAAGACCTTGAAGGTGCAGACTTTGAATCCTTGCTGCTGGTGACTTGATGTGTGAAATTTAAGTGCTGCTCCGAGTGTCAAAAGGGTCTCCGGTGACACCTTTGCTGGAGAAAACTGTGAACAACAAAAAGAGAAAAGAGCGCACAGCACACTCTAAGAGTAAAAGTTTTTACTTAGAGATAAAAGTGCATAATAAAAACAACATACAGAATTAAAAACAATTTAAGCAGTGTGTGAAAATATCACCGTAGATGACTCCCCACGATAAAGGTAAGATTGATGCTGCCAGAAACACAGGGATCTTTGCAGTGTGTGTAGCATAAGTTCTTCAGCTAATCAGCTGTTCCTCAAGCCTTTTGCGTGAAATCCGTTAGTGTTGCAGCCGGTCAGCTGTTCCTGAGTCTTTACGGGGGGCGAGTGATGATGCCTCAACGCGTTTCCTCTGGTCTCCACCAGACTTTTTCAAGAGGTTAGGTTACATCACATCCTAATGTGATGGCTTTTACTGTATACAGTCTCTTCACAGGTAACCGGTATCGGTATGAGTAGCGGATTGGTGGGTGGGAGTGTCAAGTCAAAGTCCTTGCAATTGACAGGTGTATCCTAAGCTATGACCCACCTACTGAACTCTTTTGTATATTTAACCCTGTGAAAGCCATTTTCAGTGCTGGGTATTTTTGGAAAGTGTCCATACTTGGTATACAAAAATGTTTACTATTAATCAAATATATGAAAAAGACATTAAAAACCTGCAACATGGCGTTAAATGCATATTCGTATACATTAAAAAGCTCAATTCATAAACGAAGTTAAAATATATATATATATATATATCAATACATAAAATATAATGAAAAAAAGGAAATATATGTCAGTGACGCCAAATTAATAATATAATACAGTGGCTTTGACTTATCACTTACAGTTAATCTCATAACTAGTGATAATTGCAAAAATAAAAACTGTATGGTACATATGTTAGCCCCATTAGCGCAAGTGATAAAAGCTAATAAATGGAAAGATACTAAGAAAAGAGGTACTTGAGAAACATCCTAAAACTAAGGCGTATTTAACCTATGTAATTGGAGAATCTTCTTGAGAATTCCCATTATAGCTTAGTGTGTAAAAACAAACAATCTATGCATGCTTACTAACGAAGCTGATGCCTGAATGAAATGGGGGGACAACTTGCAATAAGTTATGAGAGAGGGTATAAATGTAGACAAAGTTAATATTATGTACAAATAGGGACATATCAACCAACCTACTAATTAAAAAATTATTATTATTATTCACTATTTATTAATTTAGTAAGAGGGATAGAGACTATTTCTATGGAATTACATAAATGCTTGTAATTCTAGGTCAATATTGAGTCCCAAACTACTAAAAGTGTTCAGGGTGCCTAGCTCGTGTATCCAATATGTTTCACGTTGGCGTAATGCTTTCAGCCTATTATTTGAAACCTGTGGAGCAATCCAATCAAGAACGCTGATTTTTAAACTTTTAGGATCTGAGTTGTGAGCAATTCTAAAGTGTTTTGGAACACTATGGCCTTCAACCTTATTTTTAATATTTTTCCAGTGTTCATTAAACCTAGTTCTAATGGTTTGTTTGGTTCTTCCCACATAGAAACAATTACATTCACAAGTGAGAAGGTATACTACATATACCGATTTACGTGTAAACTTGTTCTTATCTTTATATGTTTTTGCATTGTGAACGTCTTTGAAGGAATCACCTTTGTTTATGTGTTTACACATACCACATTTATTGGTGTTACATGGCCAAGTTCCAATACTCCTACTTAGCCAATTACCTTCTGGGATAGTCTTATTAGGAATTTGTGGCCTTAATTTGGATGGAGCTAATATACGTTTGAGATCCTTATTCTTTTTATAGGTAATCACTGGTTTGTCACGGAGTACCTTTCCTAAAATAGGATCACTGGTTAAAATCGCCCAGTGCTTATTAAGGATCTTTTCAATGTCTTTGCTCCCTTGACTATATGTAGTGATGAATCTAACATCATTCCATTCTTTTTTACTGTTGTCCCTACTCTTGGGATTAAGCATATCATTCCTATTCATGTTGGATACTCTCTGTTTGACACTATGCACTAGATGGGGATCATATCCTTTGTCTTGGAACATTTAATCTAGATAATACGAATGGCTGATCCAATCAGCCAATCAGATTGAGCTTGCATTCTATTGGCTGATCGGAACAGCCAATCAGAATTCGAGGGACTCCATCTTGGATGACGTCACTTAAAGGAACCGTCATTCGTCGGGAAGTCGTCGGTGGAAGAAGATGGCTCTGCGTCAGCTCGTCTGAAGATGGCTCCGCTCCGCTCCGGATGGATGAAGATTGACGATGCCGCATTGATGATGACTTCAATCGGATGGAAGACTTCTTCAGCGCCCCTTGGATGATGATTTCAATCGGATGGAAGACTTCTTCAGCACCCCTTGGATGATGACTTCAATTGGATGGAAGACTTCTTCAGCGCCCCTTGGATAATGACTTTGGCCGCTGCGGATGTCCTCTTCTGTTCCATCGGAGGTCGGCTGGCTGAAGACAGCTAAAGGTAGGATGATCTTCAGGGGGGTAGTGTTAGGTTTATTTAAGGGGGGTTTGGGTTAGAGTAGGGGTTTGTGGGTGGTGGGTTTTAATGTTGGGGGGGTTGTATTTTTATTTTACAGGCAAAAGAGCAAATTTCTTTGGGGCATGCCCCGCAAAAGGCCCCTAGTAAGGTAATAGAGTTGTTAACTTTTTAATGTAGAATAGGGTAGGGCATTTTTTTATTTTGGGGGGCTTTGTTATTTTATTAGGGGGCTTAGATTAGGTGTAAGTAGCTTAAAATTGTTGTAATATTTTTTAAATGTTTGTAACTTCTTTTTTTTATTTTTTGTAACTTAGTTTTTTTTATTTTTTGTACTTAAGTTAGTTTATTTAATTGTATTTAATTGTAGTTATTTGTAGCTAATTTATTTAATTAATTTAATTTAATGATGGTGTAGTGTTTAGGTTTAATTGTAACTTAGGTTAAGATTTATTTTACAGGTCATTTTGTATTTATTTTAGCTAGGTAGTTATTAAATAGTTAATAACTATTTAATAACTATTCTAACTAGCTAAAATAAATACAAAGTTACCTGTAAAATAAATATAAATCCTAAAATAGCTACAATGTAATTATTAATTACATTGTAGCTATGTTAGGGTTTATTTTACAGGTAAGTATTTAGTTTTAAATAGGAATAATTTATTTAATTATAGTGTAGCGTTAGGTGTAATTGTAACTTAGGTTAGTTTTTATTTTACAGGTTAATTTCTCTTTATTTTAACTAGGTAGCTATTAAATAGTTAATAACTATTTAATAGCTATTGTACCTAGTTACAATAAATTGAAATTTGCCTGTAAAATAAAAATAAATCCTAAGATAGCTACAATCTAATTATTATTTATATTGTATCTATATTAGGGTTTATTTTAAAGGTAAGTATTTAGTTTTAAATAGGATTAATTTAGTTAATAAGAGTTATACTATTTAGATGTATTTAATTAATATTTAAGTTAGGGGGGTATTAGGGTTAGGGTTAGACTTAGGTTTAGGGGTTAATAATTTTATTATAGTGGCGGCGGTGTAGGGGGTGCAGGATAGGGGTTAATAAATTTATTATAGGTGGCGACGGTGTAGGGGGGCAGATTAGGGGTTAATAAGTTTAATATAGGTGGAGAAGGTGTAGGAGGGACAGATTAGGGGTTTATAAGTTCAATATAGGTGGCGATGGTGTAGGGGGGGCAGATTTGGGGTTAATAAGTTTAATATAGGTGGCGGCGGGGTCCAGGAGTGGCGGTTTAGGTGTTAAACAATTTATTTAGTTGCGGCGGGGTCCGGGATCGGCAGGATAGGGGTTAATAAATTTATTATAGGTGGTGGCGGTATAGGGGGGGGCAGGATAGGGGTTACTAGGTATAATGTAGGTGGCGGTGGGCTCCGGGAGTGGTGGTTTAGGGGTTAATACATTTATTATAGTTGTGGAGGGATCTAGGAGAGGCGGTTTAGGGGTTAATAACTTTATTTAGTTGCGGGGGGCTCCGGGGGCACCGGTATAGGGGGTAGAACAGTGTAGTTTAGTGTGGGTGCTTAGTGACAGCTTATCAATAAAGCTGTAGAAAAGCCGAAGAGCAGCGAGATCGGATGAGTGATAACTGTCACAGTCCGCTGCTCATCGCCTTGTACTTGGTGAGCGGCTTTTGGACAGCTTTATTGATAACTTTTGCGAGCGTATTCAGGTCTGCGGCGGCGATGGTAGGCGAGCTTAGGCGGGCGTATAGGGGCCGGCGATGGCAGGTAAGTAGACACGTTGATAACTAGAGGCCCTTATCTCTACTAAAAGCACTTTGTGTTGGATACATTTGATAATAACTGTTTTAGCTTGGAAGAAATCTAAGGAATGACATAAGCCTTTGCAGTGATGCCAGCCTGTACATGACTCCTGTTGTGTGCTGCTGGAAAATGACTTGGCAATGTGAATAAGTGTTGCTATACCTCTTACAAAGGACTTCAAATTTGAGAATCTGAGAAATTCATTGTGAGTCTAGAGGATCGACACCTAAATCAAGGACCTTTAGATCTTTATCTTTGTCTTCTGCAGGAAATGCTACCATTACTGAACTTCTATTGGACGCTACCTTGTTCATCTTAAGATTAATCCTGCAAGCATATCCTTAGTTCTCTGCAGGATACTGCTTCAACTTCAGTAGGCACAGATGCAAGCCCATCATCTACATATACATTTCTCAAGATAAACAGTTCTGTATCTTTGCCATACTCACTCTTTCCTTGCTTTGCTATTTGTCTTAGACCATAAATGGCTATGACTGGAGAAGGGCTGTTCCCAAAGACGTGTACCTTCATCCTGAATTCTGTCATTTCTTTGTTAAGATCATTCTCACAAAACCAAATAAATTTTAAATAGTTGCGGTGATCTTCTCTAACCATAAAACAGCAGAACATTTGTTGTACATAAGTAATAATCACAACTTGCTCTTTGCAGAAATGTAAACGGTCACCTAGTAGTGTATTATTTCAATCAGGTCCACTTAGGAGTATGTCATTCAGTGTGATTCCTTTAAACTGTGCACTTTAGTCAAAAACTACTCTGATCTGCCCTGGCTTCTGTGGGTGATAGACACCAAAGATTAGTAGGTACCAACACTCCTCACCTTGTTCCAATGGTGGGGCAGGGGCTGCTTGGTCAAGGTCAAAGATTTTTAGCATAAAGTTAACAAAGTGTTCCTTTATTTCAGGTTTCTTCACAAAGGAACATTGTAGAGCAAGGAGTTTTTTCTGGGCTTGCTCTATGTTGTTTGGTAGTCTAAGGCGAGTTGAGCGAAATGGTGCTACCCAGTAATTGTCTCCATCAATAAACATCTCTTTTTCAACTACATTAAGGAACATACCATCTTGAATAGACATAGCAGGATTGCCATCATTTGGAGTTGTAACAAACACATTATCATCTAAACTGTCCACACTGAGTTGCAGTTCCTTAATAACACAATGAGGGGATATATGGCTGTTGTTTACAAGCATTAAAAGACTCTTTTGCCTGTTTATAGCTAGTCCATGAGCTGAATAGAGAAGTGTGTCCACTAGGCAGCACATTTGTCTTGAAAGAGTTCACATCTGCTGGTCTATGAGTTCCTCTTAAGCATACTTCCCACCTATGACCCAACCTCAATCTACATTTTGTGCATAAGGACTGTTGTGGGGCCCATTAATCTGCTCACATTTCTTGTGCACCTTCAGAATGTCTCTTCCTAGCAAAATAAGTATTTGTGTGTTAGGGTCAAGTGCTGGGATCTTGTCTGTTAAGGATTTTAGATGAGGGAAATGCTGTGTAATCTCAGGTGTTGCAATTTCTGACCTCTCATCAGGTACCATGTCATATTCGATAACTGTGGGGAGTTTTATGTGTGTTTTCCCATCAAAAGACTGAACAGTGAGGTTAAATACCCTATGTAGTGTTGTGCTTACTTCCTGGTTTGGTTAGATGGCTCATTGAGGCTTCCATACAAAAATGATTTCATCAAGTGGGCTGTGCTAAGAATCAGAACAGTACAGAAGCCATCTTGTGACAGTTTTGTGATGCAGTTATAAAGTACAAGTAAAAAGGACTGACTTTAGGAACAGACGAGTGCTGCTTATAAGAAGTGTAATGTCAGCTATAGGTCAGTGCAGCAGGATACAGCATCAGCTAGGCAGGAAGAGTAAGTTACATTACAGTTATACAGTTAACAGTTATACAGTTATAACTTACCCTGGATTACTATCTACAGAACAGACTTTATACAGCTGGTCAGGTAGTTCCCTTGCCATCTTGAATACTACCTGATACTGAGATTACTATAGTGCTGCATACACAGTGTACAGGACTGCTAAAATAAGGAGTGCAGCAGCCTTTCATTGTAAAGGACTATATATGCGTATATATCCATATTACTGTGTGCAAATCTACAGGCTATCCATATTACTGTGTGCAAATCTACAAGAGTCATCTTTTAATTTAATCCAGTAACTAAAGCGCCAGTCTACATTCAGAGGGTGCCAGTGCATCATTCATATAAAGAGTTAATATTTGCTATGTAAGGCCACCACATCTGGCGATGAGTATACTACCACCCACAAACTCACACTATAATGGCTGTATTTGAAGCATTGAAAGAATTTGCCCCTGACACAGATAATTGGGTTTCCTGGACTGAAAGGCTACAGCAGTATTTACTTGCCAATGACATTGCAGATACTAAGTCTGTTGCTGTCTGTCTTACAACTATTGGTGCTAAAACATATGAGATTCTAAAAGACCTGCTACACCAAGAAAAGCCAGCCACCAAGTCTTTGTCTGAAATAATACAGATTTTAATACAACATTTCAACCATGGCCAATAGAGATTGCTGAGCGGTTCAAGTTTTATAGCAGGCGCCAAGGGGTACAAGAGACTGTATCTACATTTGCAATCAGTTTAAAGAAATTGGCCAGCACCTGTGCTTTTGGGGATTATCTAAATATGACCCTTAGAGGCAAGTTTGCTATGGGTATCAGTACAGAATCTATTCAAATGCAACTTTTAACAGAGGAGAGCCTGGCCTTCCATAAAGCACTAGAGATTGCTTCTATTTTGGAACAGGCCACACTAGTTTACTGCATACATATTCCCACACTAAGGAAAACAGGTATTTTTCTCCAATGTAAAGAAACAGACGATATCAGCCAGTATATATTCAGCAAAAGAAACATTGCATATTAACTGTTACAGATGTGGAGCACAGAATCATGTAGCTTCTGAATTCAGATTTAAAAATGCTCGTTTTCATGGCTGTGGTAAAATAGGACACTTAAAGAAGGCTTACAGAGGATATCAGCAGAGTGTCTCAAGCAAAACACATAAGAAGGGAAATTGCCACATGGCTTATAGTGGAGCCACATCCGATTCAGAAGAGGAAGCTTGACTGTATACATCATGGCAGCAGGGTATGAGCCTTTGACTATTCATGTTAATATTGAAGGAAAAAAATTGATTATGGACTTAGATACTGGGGCTGCAGTTTCAGTTATGACGATTAAAAATTGGAAAAAGTTAAAAACTTCAGTATTGCTGCAGGCCACTACCTTGAAGCTACAAACATACTCCAGAGAAGTCTTGATGCCACTGGGATGTGCATCTGTATGTGTGTGTACAAACAGTAAAACTGCCAATCTTACACTATATATACTAATATCAGGTGACCCACCTCTTTATGGAAGGAACTGTATACGGGCCCTTGACATGCCTAAGAGCCTCAAGAACAATGAAGTTCATCATATTGGAGTTGATTGTGCCCAGTGGATTCAGAACAATAAGATCAAATATGCCCCAGTGTTTGAAAATATTCTGGGAAAAGTTAAGAACAAAAGGGTCTGGTTACAGTTTTTCAAAGCACAAACTGTGCCATTAGCTTTAAGGGCAGAAGTTGATGCTGAACTGAGGAGGTTAGAAGAGTTAAAAATTATAACCCCAGTGCATCGCAGTGAGTGGGCTTCTCCTATTGTACCAGTAAGGAAGAAAGATGGACAGATCCAAATATGTGGAGACTTTAGGATGGTGTTGAATTAACAGTTAACAGTGGATAAGTATCCATTACCCAGGACAAAACAGATTTTTGCTAACTTAGCTGGGGGACAACATTTCACAAAGATTGATTTAAAAAATGTTTACCTTCAACTTGAAGAAAATCCAGATTCCCACAAGTTACTCACAATCAATACTCACTGTGGTTTATTTTAATATAATCATATGGTCTTTGGCATTGCTCCTGCACCAGCCATCTGGCAACGCACCATGGAAGAACTGTTAAATGAACTACCCCATGTCCAATGCCTTTTAGATGACATGTTAATCATGGGCAGGGCGGAGGAAGAACATCGACACAATGTAAGGAGGGTACTGCAGCGGCTAATGACCTATGGGTTGAAGGTCAACTTGGAGAAGTGTGCTTTCATGAGTGACAAATTGTAAATTTGTGGCCATGTTATAGATTGTCATGGTCTACATACTGCTGATGACAAAGTCAAGGCCTTGCAAGAAGCTCCTATACCATACAATGCATCATAAATACGATCATACTGTACCTTGGTCTCCTTAACTATTACCACTGTTTTCTTCTACAGTTAGCCCATACGTTACACACACTACATCAGTTTCTTGAGACAAATCGACCCTGGTTGTGGAGCAGTGAATGCAATCAAGCTTTCCAGGAATCCAAGAACCTACTCCTATGTCCCCGCATGTTAATGCACTATGATCTTCAGAAACCACTCATAATAGCATGGTTTAGGGGCTCTCTTGTCACACAAGATGACAGATGGGTCAGACCGACTGGTAGCCTTTGCTTCTCATTCTCTAACGATGGCAGAGAAGAACTATTCTCAATTAGACAAGGAAGAATTGGCCATTTTATGGGCTGTGAAGAAGTTCCATAACAATATTTATTGTAGAAAATTTACTCTTTTGACTGATCATAAGCCACTGCTGACCATCTTTAATCCAATGAAGGGAATTTCAACCACTACAGCAGCTAGATTGCAAAGGTACGCTCTAACTTTGGGAGCATTACTCCATCAAATACCGGGCCCATGATATCCATGGCAATGCTGATGCCATGTCCATGCTTCCACTAATGAATTCCTCACCAGTTGTTCAAGAAAGCATTCCAAGTATGTGTTTTACGGGTATAGTACATGCTAAACAAATTGCAAAGGAGACAACTAGTGATACTGAATTACAATTTCTGGCAAAGTATTTGAGAGATGGCTGGCCAAGAATCGACTGTGATGTGCAGCGAGCATACATACTATGAGCGAAATAACTCACACTATGTATTTTATGGGGGAGAGAGTTTTGGTTCCTAATGGGCTATGGCAAGCTACGTTAAAACTCCTTCATGAAGGACACCCAGGCATTGTCAGAATGAAACAGAAGGCTAGGGGTCATGTTTGGTGGCCGGCCATTGATAAGGACATTGAGAACTATGTTATGGCATGCAAAGGGTGTGTTCAAGCTCAAGTACAGCTTCCATGAGGAGCTGTACAACCATGGGATTGGCCTACTACACCTTGGGAGAGATTACTTTTGGACTTTGATGGTTCTATTGATGGAATTTTATACTTAATCATAATTGATGCACACTCTAAGTGTTTAGAAGTAATTCCAATGACAAGGACTATTAACTACTGAAGTCATATCAGCATTAGAAAGACTGTTTTCAGTATTTGAGTTGCCAAGAAAACTGGTCACAGACAATGACCCCCAGTTTGTGTCACCAAACTTCCAGATTTTTTACATACAAATGGAATTCACCATCATTGGATGGCACCATATCACCCAGCCACCAACGGGCATGCAAAGAGATTTGTCCAAACCATTAAAAGGGAACTGAAAGCTCTAAAAGCAGAAAAGCAGCTGAATGCTAAAAATATTTGACAATTTTTGCAACAATATCGGGTCACTCAACACCCCACCACGGGAGTTGCCCCAGCTCAACTATTGTTTGGCAGAAATATCCGTACAAAGCTGGATTTAATCACACCAGATGTAGCAGAAACAGTCCGCATTATGCAAGATAAAATGAGAGTGGGAAAACCGTCATGAACCTACACAGAAGGAGACACTGGGGCATATATATCAAGCTCCGAATGGAGCTTGATGCCCCGTGTTTCTGGCGAGCCTGCAGGCTCACCAGAAACAGCAGTTATGAAGCAGCAGTCACAAAGACTGAGCAGACGGACAGACATCGCCACAATATAACCCGATCGAGTACGATCGGGTTGATTGACACCCCCTGCAGCGGCCTATTGCCTGCGAGTCTGCAGGGGGTGACAATATAACCCGATCGAGTACGATCGGGTTGATTGACACCCCCTGCAGCAGCCTATTGCCTGCGAGTCTGCAGGGGGTGACGTTGCACCAGCAGCTCTTGTGAGCTTCTGTTGCAATACTGAATATGGTGAGCATATTGCTCGCTGTATTCAGCGAGGTCTGGCGGACCTGATCTGCAGTGTCGGATCAGGTCCGCAAGACCTTGATACATATGCCCCTTTGTCTGGTATAGGGTGTACCATACAGAGGAAAATGGGCATCAGGTGTAGTTGCACAGGTTGAGGGCCCAAAGATGTATGTGATAACCAGGCAATCAGGTGTTTGTAACCACCATGTAAATCAACTACGACCACGGCTAGAGAGGAGAGAACAGGCTGGTGAGGACAATCACAACCAAAAGCAATCAGACAATGACTTTGATATCTGGGGTGGTGTTTGGCATGATCCAAACACAGGCTCTGACTCAACTTCAGAAGATGACTCAGAAATACAACCCTCTATAGAAGAACCTTGTAATGATGAGTCAGTAAAGTCAATCCAGGACCACAATAGTCATGCTCATACTCCCAGGCAACGAACACCTGTTGTTCATTGGTCTCCTGAAGTGAATCTCAGAGACACTCGCCGGAGACAATATGCAACATATCAGTGAAACTTTCATCAACGGAAGAAACAAGAAGCAGCTTTCACATCCACAATACAAGAGGATGCTGGAGAAGACTTATTTATCTTACAGTTGTTGTTGTTCAGTATAGTTTTTAAAAAAAAGAAGTAGAAAAGGAAATGTAGTGTTGTGCTTACTTCCTGGTTTGGTTAGATGGCACATTGAGGCTTCCATACAAAGATGATGTCATCAAGTGGGCTGTGCTAAGAATCAGAATAGTACAGAAGCTGTCAGGATAGGTAAAGTCCAGAGTTAGACCCAAATGCTAGAATGAGGTTAATAACACCCTAGCACAGTGAGTATATACCAGGACCTGACCCTGCGACAGCTGTAGTATAATATACTCACAGTAATAGACTGGAAGATGATACAGCAGGGTCAGGAGAAGAAACTTCGTGTAGAAAGGGTTAACCAATAGAGTAATCAGGCAGGCAATGTCCAGCAACATGTAATCAGGCAGGTAAGGGTTAACCAATAGAATAGTCAGGCTAGCAATATCCAGCAACGTGTAATCAAGCAGATAGGGGTTAACCAATAGAGTAGTCAGGTAAGCAATGTCCAGTAACGTATTATCAGGCAGGTACGGGTTAACCAATAGAGTAGTCAGGTAAGCAGTGTCAAGCAACGTATTATCAGGCAGGTAGGGGTTAACCAATAGAGTAGTTAGGTAAACAGTGTCCAGCAACGTGTTATCAGGCAGGTAGGGGTTAACCAATAGACTAGTCAGGTAAGCAGTGTCCAGCAACGTGTTATCAGGCAGGTAGGGGTTAACCAATAGAGTAGTCAGGTAAGCAGTGTCCAGCAACGTGTTATCAGGCAGGTAGGGGTTAACCAATAGAGTAGTCAGGTAAGCAGTGTCCAGCAACGATATCAGGCAGGTAGGGGTTTAGGGTTCAGAATAAGCAGGCACAGATTCAGAATATATCACAAGAATAGGTTTGTACTCACATAGCCCACGAGTAAAAACAAACAGGCACCGATGAGAGGAGACGCCGGAATAAGAAGGCCTCCTGACGTCATCGGAAGGCCGACAGGAACAGGGTTGCTAAGCAACCAATGAAAGCGCTACCGCGCTGAGACAGAGGAAGCGATCAGCAGCTGAGCGATCGCGACAGTGCCCCCACCTCAAGGACCCCTCCGGGGAACACGAACAGGCTTTGAAGGATTCTGGGCGTGGAACTGTTTGATCAAAGCAGAGGCACGGACATGAGAAGCAGGTTCCCAAGAACGTTCAGTGATGGGATATCCCTTCCAATGGACCAAATAGTACAGACGGTTACCCCTTAATCTGGAATCAAGAATGTGACTGATCTCAAATTCCGAAGTACCATCCACAAAGAACGGAGAGGGAACTCTACATTTGGTGGAAATCCGGTTAGAGACTGCTGGTTTAAGAAGAGATACGTGAAAGACAGGGTGAATCTTCAAGTTGTCTGGTAAAGCCACCCTGTAGGCAGTAGAACATACCTTGGAAACAATCTTGAATGGTCCGATGTATTTGGGACCCAATTTAGCACAGGGTTGTTTGAGTCGGATGAATCTGGTGGAAATCCAAACCTTGTCTCCAGTCCGAAAAGAGGGCGCCTTCCGGCGTCTGCGATCAGCAAATCGTTTATACTTTTGAGTAGAGAGAAGAAGGATTTCCCGAATCTTCTTCCAGTGTTTACAGAGACTTCTCACTGTACGATCTGCTCCAGGAACTCCAGAACCTCCCGAAGACATAGGAAAAGTTCTAGGTTCGAATCCATAGGCTGCCTTGAAAGGAGAAGTCTGTAAAGAAGAGTTGAAGCGGGAATTGTAAGCAAGTTCTGCTAAAGGAAGAAGTTGCGACCAATTGGAGTGCTGATGATTAACATAGTGCCTGAGATAGGACTCAAGAGATTGATTTACCCACTCAGTTTGACCGTTGGACTGAGGATGATGCGCAGTAGAAAGAGATATGGTAACTCCAAACTGTTTGCACAGAGATTTCCAAAATCTTGAGACAAATTGAACTCCTCGATCAGAAACGATGTCCAAAGGAAAACCATGTAATCTGGTGATATGGAGAATAAACAATTCAGCAAGTTTCTGGGCCGATGGTAATCCAGTTAAAGGAACAAAATGAGCTGCTTTGGAAAACCTGTCTACCACAACCCATATGGTCTTGTTTCCAGCAGAATTAGGAAGATCTGTAATAAAGTCCATGGAAACATGAGACCCGGGATAGTACGGAACAGGCAGAGGTTGTAAGAGCCCAAGAGGTAATGATGAAGATTGTTTATTTGAGGTACAGGAAGTACAAGCTGCAACATAATCCTTGACATCTTTGCCCATGGAAGGCCACCAGACATGTTGTTTGAGTCTCCACAAAGTATTACGTACTCCTGGATGTCCAGACAGAACATTATCATGAGCCCAACGAAGAAGTTTTAGGCGGAATTCAGTAGGTACAAATAAGATCCCAGGAGGTATGTTATAAGATGAAGGAACAGAAGCTTGAGCGGACTGTAACGCTTGTAAAGGAAACATAGATAACTGAGCCAGAACTTTAGCAGGGCGAAGAATGGGTTCAGAATCCAGAAATGTAGAATCAGAAGCCAGAAATTGTCTAGATAAAGCGTCTGCTTTCGTATTCTTAGAGCCAGGAATATAAGAGAGGACAAAATTAAATCTGGAGAAGAACAGAGCCCATCGGGCTTGACGTGAGTTGAGGCGTTTGGCAGTATGAAGATACAGAAGATTTTTATGGTCTGTGAGTATAAGAAACGGTTGAACAGTGCCTTCAAGCAGATGTCTCCATTCTTCCAAAGCCATTTTAATAGCTAACAGTTCTTTGTTTCCAACGTCATAATTCAGTTCGGAAGTATTGAACTTCTTGGAGAAAAATCCCACAGGAAGAATCTTCCTAGAAACAGGATTTCACTGAGATAGTACTGCCCCAGCAGCAATCAGAGGAGCATCCACTTCAAGAATGAATTGAAGAGTCGGAACAGGATGGCAAAGAATGGGAGCAGAAGTAAATGCAGACTTTAGAGATTCAAATGCCTGTAAAGCTAGATCAGACCAATGCTTGCAATCTTGACCCTTTTTAGTAAGAGCAGTAAGGGGTGCCGAGATGTTAGCAAAGTCCTTTATGAACTTACGATAGTAATTGGCAAACCCCAGGAACCTTTGAAGAGATTTTAAGGAAGTAGGTCTATGCCAGTCTAGGATAGCCGACAGTTTGTCAGAATCCATCTTGAATCCAGACGGAGAAATAATGTAACCCAAGAAAGGAATAGATTCTTGATGAGAAGAACACTTTTCAAGCTTGGCAAAGAGAAAATTTTCACGTAATCTCTGGAGTACTAATGTAACATGATGAATGTGATACTGTACAGTCCGGGAATAAATCAGAATATCATCAAGATAGATAATAACGAATTGATTAAGATAGTCTCTGAATATTTATTTAACGAAATGTTGGAAAACTGCAGGGGCATTGCATAACCCAAAAGGCATAACTAAATATTCGTAGTGTCCAAACCTAGTGTTGAAGGCAGTTTTCCACTCGTCCCCTTTACAAATTCTGACCAAATTATATGCCCCACGAAGATCCAATTTGGTAAAGATGGAAGCACCCTGGAGACGATCAAATAATTCGGGAATGAGAGGGAGTGGATAACAATTCTTGATTGTAATTTGATTAAGAGCTCGATAATCAATGCAAGGACGAAGACCTCCATCTTTCTTTTCCACAAAGAAGAACCCTGCCCCTACTGGAGAAGAAGAAGGGCGGATAAAACCTCGGGCCAAATTATCCTTGATATATTCCTCAAGTGAAAAATTTTCTTGACGAGAAAGTGGGTAAGTTTTACCCTTAGGTAGAGGTGAAACATTTTCTTGACGAGAAAGTGGGTAAGTTTTACCCTTAGGTAGAGGTGCTCCTGGTAATAAGTCAATGGGACAATCAAAGGTCCGGTGAGGAGGTAATACTTCAGCATCTTTTTTGGAAAAGACATCACAAAAAGAATGATATTGTTCAGGCAAAGAATCAGGAACGTCCAAAACTGCCACAACAGTACTGGACGTTTTGGGAGCATTCCGTAGACACTGTGTGAAACAAGAAGATCCCCAAGCAACAAGCTCTCCTTTAGACCAGGAAAAAACTGGATCATGTAGTTGAAGCCAAGGAAGTCCCAAAATGAGGGGAAACTGTGGGGAAGAGATGATGTCAAAACAAATGGTTTCGGAATGAAGTACTCCTACAGACATGAGAAGAGGAATGGTAGAATATCGAATGAAACCAGAACCTAAAGGTTGACCACTGTCAGTAGTGACTTTAATTATTTGGCTCTTGGAAAGCAAGGGAATACGAAAAGCATTGACAAACTCTGAATACATAAACATTCCTGCAGCTCCAGAGTCGATGAGTGCTTGAGCCTGAAATTTGATGTTGCCAAAGCGAATAGTAACTGGAACAAACAGCTTGGGATTGAGGGAAGAAAAAGAACTTTGGCTTAACTCAGCCCCTCTTCCTGGAGTTAAGCCCTGGCTTTTACTGGACGAGTTGGACAATCTTTTAACATATGCCCCTTAATACCGCAGTAAAGACATAGTCCCAGATTACGCCTTCTGAGACGTTCAGCTTCGGATAATTTAATAGCACCAACCTCCATGGGTTCACTTGACTCAGAGATGGAAGTATTTGGAGTAGGAAGTTTTGGAGACTGAGGCATAGGACAAAAGGAAGATCTGATAAAGGATCTTCTGTTACGGTCACGTTCATGGAGACGCTCAGAGTAACGAGCATCAAGCTTGATACATAGGTTGATAAGATCTTCTAGAGAATCGGGAAGATCCCTATAAACCAATTCGTCTTTCAAACGATCACAAAGACCTTTACGAAATGCTGCACGCAGTGCCCCATGATTCCACATAGTTTCAGCAGCTAAAGTCCGGAATTCTATAGCGTATTGTGCTACAGAAAGAGATCCTTGTCTTAAATCTAAAAGTCCTGCTTCAGCCGCCACTGATCTACCAGGTTTATCAAACACAGAAGAAAATATAGATACAAAAGTGTCAATATCCTGGAGCAAAGGATCATCCTTTTCCAACAGTGGAGAAACCCAAGCCAGGGCTTTACCCTTCATAAGAGAAATTAAAAAAGTGATCTTGGAGGAAGAGGAAACAAACATCTGAGGATTATTTCTGAAGTGAAGGCGGCACTGATTAAGAAATCCTCGACAGTCTTCAGGATTGCCTTCATATTTATCCGGTAGTGGAATTCTAGGAATAAAGTGTTCTGCAGGTTGTGGCGGATTAAACGCAGGGTTAGAGCTGGCCGCAGGAACAACAGGTGTTGCTGAGGCTTGAGAAGGAGGAGAAAGGTTATGCAAAAGAGCAGTTAGTTGATCCAATTTAGAATCCAGGGATTGCAGGTGTGCAGAGTGGGTTCCAAGAAGCTGTCCCTGTAGAGCCACAGCTCTGGATAACTCACCAGGGTCCATTATATGGCCTGTTTGTAATGTCAGGATAGGTAAAGTCCAGAGTTAGACCCAAATGCTAGAATGAGGTTAATAACACCCTAGCACAGTGAGTATATACCAGGACCTGACCCTGCGACAGCTGTAGTATAATATACTCACAGTAATAGACTGGAAGATGACACAGCAGGGTCAGGAGAAGAAACTTTGTGTAGAAAGGGTTAACCAATAGAGTAATCAGGCAGGCAATGTCCAGCAACGTGTAATCAGGCAGGTAAGGGTTAACCAATAGAATAGTCAGGCAAGCAATATCCAGCAAATTGTAATCAAGCAGATAGGGGTTAACCAATAGAGTAGTCAGGTAAGCAATGTCCAGCAACGTATTATCAGGCAGGTACGGGTTAACCAATAGAGTAGTCAGGTAAGCAGTGTCCAGCAACGTATTATCAGGCAGGTAGGGGTTAACCAATAGAGTAGTTAGGTAAACAGTGTCCAGCAACGTGTTATCAGGCAGGTAGGGGTTAACCAATAGAGTAGTCAGGTAAGCAGTGTCCAGCAACGTGTTATCAGGCAGGTAGGGGTTAACCAATAGAGTAGTCAGGTAAGCAGTGTCCAGCAACGTGTTATCAGGCAGGTAGGGGTTAACCAATAGAGTAGTCAGGTAAGCAGTGTCCAGCAACGATATCAGGCAGGTAGGGGTTTAGGGTTCAGAATAAGCAGGCACAGATTCAGAATATATCACAAGAATAGGTTTGTACTCACATAGCCCACGAGTAAAAACAAACAGGCACCGATGAGAGGAGACGCCGGAATAAGAAGGCCTCCTGACGTCATCGGAAGGCCGACAGGAACAGGGTTGCTAAGCAACCAATGAAAGCGCTACCGCGCTGAGACAGAGGAAGCGATCAGCAGCTGAGCGATCGCGACAGAAGCCATCTTGTGGCAGTTTTGTGATGCAGTTATAAAGTACAAGTAACAAGTGCTGCTAATATGAAGTGTAATGTCAGCTACAGATCAGTGCAGCAGGATATAGCATCAGCTAGTCAGGAAGAGTAAGAACTATCAGTTACACATCACAGTTATAAGTTATATTACAGTTATACAGTTAACAGTTTTACAGTTCTTACTTACCCTGGATTACTATATACAGAACAGACTTTATACAGCTGGTCAGGTTGTTCCCTTGTCATCTAGCATACTACCTGATACTGAGATTACTATAGTGCTGCATACACAGTGTACATGACTGCTAATTTAAGGAGTGCAGCAGCCATTCATTACAAAGGACTATATATATATATATATGTGTATATATCCATATTACTGTGTGCAAATCTACAGGAGCCACCTTGTTATGTAATCCAGTAAATAAAGTGCCAGTCTACAATCAGAGGTTGCCAGTGCATCATTCATATAAAGAGTTAATATCTGCTATGTAAGGACAGCACACCCTACGCCCTGTTTTCTCTGTAATGCCTGAACATGTTCTTAGAGTGTAGGAAAATGATCACCACTAATGTTAAACATATTAAAAAAAACTCTAATTTGGCTAATGAACTTTACTTTGATCATCTGGAGCAAAGGATCATCCTTTTCCAACAGTGGAGAAACCCAAGCCAGGGCTTTACCCTTCATAAGAGAAATTAAAAAAGTGATCTTGGAGGAAGAGGAAACAAACATCTGAGGATTATTTCTGAAGTGAAGGCGGCACTGATTAAGAAATCCTCGACAGATTAAGAAAAACTCTAATTTGGCTAATGAACTTTACTTTGATCATCTAACACTGCATGCATTTTTATAGAACAGTCAGGTTTGTTAGAGGGATATACAGTCACTAAACAAATCTTGGAACATGATCTGGGCCTTGTCTCTTTCCAACATACCTCTGTACATTTGGCTATGACAGTGGATAGAGTAGCTTCCTCTTGCTCCACCCCTTGCTCTCCCTCAGGTAAATGAGTCTCTGCTGCCCAGGGAGCTGGACCTGGATGCAATGCTGAGGTATACTGGTCAGTGTTGCCTTCTCTGCATCTAATGTTATGTTTGCATTCTTTGGCAATGTGGCTGGTAGATGCACAACATCTAAAACAGATATAATTCTCCTTCAGGTAAGCTTTACGCTCATCAACATGCTTGCTTTTGAACCCACAACACTTTGACAGTGGCTGTGGTTTATTATGAATTGGACATGGACTTTCTGGTTCTATGGATTTCCATGCAGGGCTGTTCACTTGAGGCGTTGCATTAGTAGCTGTCACTTCTGTTTTTCTGACTGACATTGTTGGTCTGTTACTGTACCTTGTTCTTGTCTTCTCTGTATTTACTGGAATTTGGTTGCTGCATGTTGAAAATATGAAGCTTGGTTCATTTCTGGTCTTTGCTTGGTTGACAATAAATCTAGTGAAGAAACTGAATGGTGGAAAGGAGACATAATGGTCTTCTTTATAATTGGAGCCTTGAAAGATCCCCTTTTCTTGCAGACTTTATGGCAGTTTTTCAATGATTGATTTGATACCACGAGCTGTGTTTAGGTATGTCAGTCCTGGCAAATAGCCTCCTGTCCTAGCTGTGTTCACCTCTAACAAAATGTCACCAAATTTCCTTAACTTTATGTTGTCTTTGTTAGAGAGTTTTAGGAAATTTTCTAGCTTCCCTAACAGTGCATTTTCAATAGCTTCAAGGCTGCCATAACAATCTTCTAATCTCTGCCCTACCATTTTAACTCCATCAATTGGATTATGAACATGCACTGACCTGATTCTCTTGACCTGTTGAGAGGACTCTCGTCCAAGCCACTTTGTCTCTGGCTGTAAGATTAAGATCTCTGATGACACCTTGGAATGATGTCTTCATTGCCCAGTAGTTCTCTGGTCGATCATCAAATGTTAGTAGCCCTGTACTCACTAACTCCCCAGGCAAATCGGGTGCTTTGCTAGGTCAGTAGTCTCTGAAGTTCCTAATGGATTGTTTCTGAAAGGGGATACGTGAGAGTCCATATAATGTTATGGATTAGCATAGCCTCTGCTTTCTTGAAAGAGCACCCTTGGGCATATAGTTATCAAGCCGTCAACCGCAAATACGCTGGAATTCCACAGCGTATTTGTGGCGAGGCTGATTCGCCTTAGTTATCAACCCCTACTGCCCGGCAAAAGTAGAATATAGTGACGTAAGCTTCGATCCGCCGGACTCAGTCCGACACAGATTGATGCTTACGTCACTCCAGATGTTCCGAACGCAAGTTCGGCACAATCTGACTACTTTTAGTAGTTATCAAATACCTACCAGGTACGCACGCCACTATTCCGGCCCAGCATACCTGGATTTCAATCCGCCGCCCTGGAGGCGGTGGATCCCATAGGAATCAATGGGAGTCTGACCATAGCGAAAGCTCATGTTCGCTGCTGCCCGATATCCCATTGATTCCTATATCTGCAAATAAACACCCTAACATGTACCCCGAGTCTAAACACCCCTAATCTGCCCCCCCCACACCGCTGCAACTAAATAAAGTTATTACCCCCTTAACCGCCGCTCAAAGACCCCGCCGCAACTATAATAAATATGTTAACCCCTAAACCGCCGCTCCCGGACCCCGCCGCAACTATAATAAATATGTGAACCCCTAAACCACCGCTCCTAGACCCCGCCGCAACTATAATAAATATGTTAACCCCTAAACTGCTGCTCCCGGACCCCGCCACCACCTACATAATACCTATTAACCCCTATCCTGCCTCCCCTATACCGCCGCCACCTATAATAAATTTATTAACCCCATCCTGCCCCCCCTACACTGACGCCACTATAATAAAATTGTTATCACCTAAACTTAAGTCTAACACTAACACCCCCCTAACTTAAATATTAATTAAATAAATCTAAATAATATTACTCTTATTAAATAAATTATTCCTATTTAAAACTAAATACTTACCTATAAAATAAACCCTAATATAGCTACAATATAACTAATAATTACATTGTAACTATTTTAGGATTTATTTTTATTTTACAGGCAACTTTGTATATATTTTAACTAGGTACAATAGCTATTAAATAGTTAATAACTATTTAACAGCTACCTAGCAAAAATAAATACAAAATTACCTGTAAAATAAATCCTAACCTAAGTTACAATTAAACCTAACACTACAGTATCATTAAATTAATTAAATAAATTAGCTACCAATACCTACAATTAAATACAATTAAATAAACTAAACTAAATTACAAAAAAAAACAAAAAACACTACATTACAGAAAATAAAAAAATATTGCAAGAATTTTAAACTAATTACACCTAATCTAAGCCCCCTAATAATAATAAAAATAATAAAAGTCCCTACCCTATTCTACATTACAAGGTAATCAGCTCTTTTACCAGCCCTTAAGAGGGCTTTTTGCGGGGCATGCCCCAAAGTAATCAGCTCTTTTGCCTGTAAAAAAAAATACAACCCCCCAACATTTAAAAACCCACCACCCACATACCCCTACTCTAACCCACCCAAACCCCCCTTAAAAAACCTAACACTAACCCCCTGAAGATCTTCCTACCTTGAGTCATCTTCACCCAGCCGGGCCGAAGTCTTCATCCGATGGGGCAGAAGAGGACATTCAGACCGGCAGAAGTCTTCATCCTCTCCGGGCAGAAGAGGACATCCAGACCTGCAGAAGTCTTCATCCTATCCGGGCAGAAGAGGACATCCGACTGGCAGACATCTTCATCCATGCGACGAGTAGAGGCTCCATATTCAAGACCTCTGGCACGGAACATCCTTCTTGCACAACGACTACCCGACGAATGGTTGGTCCTTTAAATGACGTCATCCAAGATGGTGTGCCTCGAATTCGAATTAAGGTAGGAAAAATCTGATTGGCTGATGCAATCAGCCAATCAGATTGAAGTTCAATCCGATTGGCTGATCCAGATATAGATAGAAGATGCGCTTGGATGAAGATGTCTGCTGGTCCGGATGTCCTCTTCTGCCCGGATAGGATAAAGACTTCTGCCGGTCTGGATGTCCTCTTCTGCCCCATCGGATGAAATCTTTGGCCTGGCTGGGTGAAGACGACTCAAGGTAGGGAGATCTTCAGGGGGTTAGTGTTAGGTTTTTTTAAGGGGGGTTTGGGTGGGTTAGACTAGGGGTATATGGGTGGTCGATTTTAATGTTGGGGGGGTTGTATTTTTTTTTTACAGGCAAAAGAGCTGATTACTTTGGGGCATGCCGCGCAAAAAGCCCTTTTAAGGGCTGGTAAAAGAGCTGATTACCTTGTAATGTAGAATAGAGTAGGGACTTTTATTATTTTGGTGTTTTTTTTATTTTATTAGGGGGCTTAGATTAGGTGTAATTAGTTTAAATTCTTGTAATATTTTTTTATTTTCTGTAATTTAGTGTTTGTTTGTTTTTTGTAATTTAGTTTTGTTTATTTAATTGTATTTAATTGTAGGTATTGGTAGCTAATTTATTTAATTAATTTAATGATAGTGTAGTGTTAGGTTTAATTGTAACTTAGGTTAGGATTTATTTTACAGGTAATTTTGTAATTATTTTAACTAGGTAGCTATTAATTAGTCAATAACTATTTAATAGCTATTGTACCTAGTTAAAATAAATACAAAGTTGCCTTAAAATAAATATAAATGCTAAAATAGCTACAATGTAACTATTAGTTATATTGTAGCTATATTAGGGTTTATTTTATAGGTAAGTATTTAGTTTTAAATAGGATTAATTTAGTTAATAAGAGTAATATTATTTAGATTTATTTAATTAATATTTAAGTTAGGGGGGTGTTAGCGTTAGTGTTAGACTTAGGTTTAGGAGTTAATAATTTTATTATAGTGGCGGCGGTGTAGGGGGGGCAGTATAGGGGTTAATACATTTATTATAGGTGGTGGCGGTATAGGGGGGGGCAGGATAGGGGTTAATAGAAATTATGTAGGTGGCAGCGGGGTCCGGGACTGGCAGTTTAGGGGTTAACATATTTATTATAGTTGCGGCGGGGTCTAGGAGCGGCGGTTTAGGGGTTAACATATTTATTATAGTTGTGGCGGTGTCCGGGAGCAGCGGTTTAGGGGTTAACATATTTATTATAGTTGCGGCGGGGTCTAGGAGCGGCGGTTTAGGGGATAATAACTTTATTTAGTTGCGTGGGGCTCCGGGGACGCCGGTATAGGGGGTAGAACAGTATAGTATAGTGTGAGTGCTTAGTGACAGGGGTATCAATAAAGCTGTAAAAAAGCTGAAGAGCATCGAGATTGATGATTGATAACTATCACAGTCTGCTGCTCATCGCCCCGTACTTGGTGCGCGGCTTTTTGACAGATTGATTGATAACTTTGGCGAGCGTATTCAGGTCCGTGGCGGCGATGTGAGGCGAGCTTAGGTGAGCGTATTGGGGCCGGCGAAGGCAGGTACGTACAGAGCTTCATAACTAGAGGCCACAGTGTTGAGACATTTGTAGTGTCAGTCTGGGAAGGAGGGTGCAAGTCAGCAATACTTGGAGTGGACTGTAAATATGTTGTCAGAAAACTGTGGTATTGTGCTGGACATAGGTTGGATAGACGCATACTCTTTTTTATCTTGGTCCAGAGCATGGTTCTTACATACTCGCGAGTCCTTTGTACAGAATCATGAGTAGCTATTTCTGCAAAATCTTAAAGTGGTTCTTTATAGGGTAGGGACTTTTATTATTTTTTTTTTTTTTATTTTATTATGGGGCTTAGATTAGGTGTAATTAGTTTAAATTCTTGTAATATTTTTTTATTTTCTGTAATTTAGTGTTTGTTTGTTTTTTGTAATTTAGTTTAGTTTATTTAATTGTATTTAATTGTAGGTATTGGTAGCTAATTTATTTAATTAATTTAATGATAGTGTAGTGTTAGGTTTAATTGTAACTTAGGTTAGGATTTATTTTAAAGGTAATTTTGTATTTCTTTTAGCTAGGTAGTTATTAAATATTTAATACCTATTTAATAACTATTGTACCTAGTTAAAATAAATACAAAGTTGCCTGTAAAATAAATATAAATCCTAAGATAGCTACAATGTAATTATTAATTACATTGTAGCTATCTTAGGGTTTATTTTACAGGTATTTAGTTTTAAATTGGAATAATTAATTTAATGATAGTGTAGTGTTAGGTTTAATTGTAACTTAGGTTAGGATTTATTTTGCAGGTAATTTTGTAATTATTGTTAACTAGGTAGCTATTAAATAGTTAATGACTATTTAATAGCTATTGTACCTAGTTAAAATATATACAAAGTTGCCTGTAAAATAAAAATAAATCCTAAGATAGCTACAATATTATTATTAGTTATATTGTAGCTATATTAGGGTTTATTTTATAGGTAAGTATTTAGTTTTAAATAGGATTAATTTAGTTAATAAGAGTAATATTATTTAGATTTATTTAATTAATATTTAAGTTAGGGGGGTGTTAGGGTTAGTGTTAGACTTCGGTTTAGGGGTTAATAATTTTATTATAGTGCCGGCGGTGTAGGGGGGGCAGTATAGGGGTTAATACATTTATTATAGATGGTGGCGGTATAGGGGGGCAGGATAGGGGTTAATAGGTATTATGTAGGTGGAGGCGGGGTCTGGGAGTGGCAGTTTAGGGGTTAACATATTTATTATAGTTGCGGCGGGGTCTAGGAGCGGCGGTTTAGGGGTTAACATATTTATTATAGTTGCGGCGGGTCCGGGAGCGGTGGTTTAGGAGTTAATATATTTATTATAGTTGCGGCGGGCCTAGGAGCGGCAGTTTAGGGGTTAATAACTTTATTTAGTTGTGGGGGGCTATGGGGGCGCCGATATAGGGGTAGAACAGTATAGTATAGTGTGAGTGCTTAGTGACAGGGGTATCAATAAAGCTGTAAAAAAGCTGAAGAGCAGCGAGATTGATGATTGATAACTATCACAGTCCGCTGCTCATCACCCCGTACTTGGTGCGCGGCTTTTTGAGAGATTGATTGATAACTTTGGCAAGCGTATTCAGGACCGTGGCGGCGATGTGAGGCGAGCTTATTGGGGCCGGCGAAGGCAGGTACGTACGAAGCTTCATAACTAGAGGCAACAGTGTTGAGACATTTGTAGTGTCAGTCTGGGAAGGAGGGTGCAAGTCAGGAATACTTGGAGTGGACTGTAAACATATTGTCAGGAAACTGTGGTATTGTGCTGGACATAGGTTGGATAGATGCATACTCTGTTTTATCTTGGTCCAGAGCATGGTTCTTACATACTCCCGAGTCCTTTGTACAGAATCATGAGTAGCTATTTCTGCAAAATCTTAAAGTGGTTCTTCTTCTAGTTCAGTTGCTGCTTCATAGACTTCTGTTTCTGCAGATGCTGCAACTGCTGCTTTTTTAATCTATAGCACATGCATATTAGCTTCTAACTCCGTCTTGTGTTGCGCTGTTTCAGCTGCGCACCTTGCTGCCTCTGCTTCTATATCTGCTTTGCACATTGCTGCCTCTGCTTCTATATCTGCTTTACGCCTTGCTGTCTCTGCTTCTATATCTGCTTTGCGCCTACCTGCCTCTGCTTCTATATCTGCTTTGCACCTAGCTGCTTCTGCTTCTATATCTGCTCTGTGCCTTGCTGCCTCTGCTTCTATATCTGCTTTGCGCCTAGCTGCTTCTGCTTCTTTATCTGCTTTGCGCCTAGCTGCTTCTGCTTCTTTATCTGCTTTGCGCCTTGCTGTCTCTGCTTCTATATCTGCTTTGCACCTAGCTGCTTCTGCTTCTTTATCTGCTTTGCACATTGCTGCCTCTGCTTCTATATCTGCTTTGCACCTAGCTGCCTCTGCTTCTATATCTGCTCTGTGCCTTGCTGCTTCTGCTTCTATATCTGCTTTGCGCCTAGCTGCTTCTGCTTCTATATCTGCTCTGTGCCTTGCTGCCTCTGCTTCTATATCTGCTTTGCGCCTAGCTGCTTCTGCTTCTTTATCTGCTTTGCGCCTTGCTGTCTCTGCTTCTATATCTGCTTTGCGCCTAGCTGCTTCTGCTTCTATATCTGCTCTGTGCCTTGCTGCCTCTGCTTCTATATCTGCTTTGCGCCTAGCTGCTTCTGCTTCTTTATCTGCTTTGCGCCTAGCTGCTTCTGCTTCTTTATCTGCTTTGCGCCTTGCTGCTTCTGCTTCTATATCTGCTTTGCACCTAGCTGCTTCTGCTTCTTTATCTGCTTTGCGCCTAGCTGCTTCTGCTTATTTATCTGCTTTGCGCCTTGCTGTCTCTGCTTCTATATCTGCTTTGCGCCTTGCTGCTTCTGCTTCTTTATCTGCTTTGCGCCTAGCTGCTTCTGCTTCTTTATCTGCTTTGCGCCTAGCTGCCTCTGCTTCTATATCTGCTTTGCGCCTTGCTGCTTCTGCTTCTATATCTGCTTTGTGCCTAGCTGCTTCTGCTTCTATATCTGCTTTGCACCCTGCTGCCTCTGCTTCTATATCTGCTCTGTGCCTTGCTGCCTCTGCTTCTATATCTGCTATGCGCCTTGCTGCTTCTTCTTCTATATCTGCTCTGTGCCTTGCTGCTTCTGCTTCTATATCTGCTCTGTGCCTTGCTGCTTCTTCTTCTATATCTGCTCTGTGCCTTGCTGCCTCTGCTTCTATATCTGCTCTGTGCCTTGCTGCCTCTGCTTCTATATCTGCTCTGTGCCTTGCTGCTTCTGCTTCTATATCTGCTTTGTGCCTTGCTACCTCTGCTTCTATATCTGCTTTGCGCCTTGATGCTTCTGCTTCTATATCTGCTTCGCACCTTGCTGTCTCTGCTTCTATATCTGCTTCGCACCTTGCTGCCTCTGCTTCTATATCTGCTTTGCGCATTGCTGCTTCTGCTTCTATATCTGCTTTGTGCCTTGCTGCTTCTGCTTCTATATCTGCTCTGTGCCTTGCTGCTTCTGCTTCTATATCTGCTTTGTGCCTTGCTGTCTCTGCTTCTATATCTGCTTTGCGCCTTGCTGTCTCTGCTTCTATATCTGCTTTGCACCTTGCTGTCTCTGCTTCTATATCTGCTTTGCACATTGCTGTCTCTGCTTCTATATCTGCTTTGCACCTTGCTGCCTCTGCTTCTATATCTGCTTTGCGCCTTGCTGCTTCTGCTTCTATATCTGCTTTTTGCCTTGCTACCTCTGCTTCTATATCTGCTTTGCGCCTTGCTGCTTCTGCTTCGATATCTGCTTTGTGCCTTGCTACCTCTGCTTCTATATCTGCTCTGTGCCTTGCTGCTTCTGCTTCTATATCTGCTTTGTGCCTTGCTACCTCTGCTTCTATATCTGCTTTGCGCCTTGCTGTCTCTGCTTCTATATCTGCTTTGCGCCTTTCTGCTTCTGCTTCTATATCTGCTTCGCACCTTGCTACCTCTGCTTCTATATCTGCTTTGCGCCTTGCTGTCTCTGCTTCTATATCTGCTTTGCGCCTTGCTGCTTCTGCTTCTATATCTGCTTTGCACCTTGCTGCCTCTGCTTCTATATCTGCTTTGCGCCTTGCTGCTTCTGCTTCTATATCTGCTTTGTGCCTTGCTACCTCTGCTTCTATATCTGCTTTGCGCCTTGCTGCTTCTGCTTCTATATCTGCTTTGTGCCTTGCTACCTCTGCTTCTATATCTGCTCTGTGCCTTGCTGCTTCTGCTTCTATATCTGCTTTGTGCCTTGCTACCTCTGCTTCTATATCTGCTTTGCGCCTTGCTGTCTCTGCTTCTATATCTGCTTTGTGCCTTGCTGTCTCTGCTTCTATATCTGCTTTGCACCTTGCTGCTTCAGCTTCTATATCTCCTTTGCGCATTGCTGCTTCTTATTCTATATCTGCTTTGCACCTTGCTGCCTCTGCTTCTATATCTGCTTTGTGCCTTGCTGCTTCTTCTTCTATATCTGCTTCGCACCTTGCTGCCTTTGCTTCTATATCTTCTCTGTGCCTTGCTGCATCTGCTTCTATATCTGCTTCGCACCTTGCTACCTCTGCTTCTATATCTGCTTTGCGCCTTGCTGCTTCTTCTTCTATATCTGCTTCGCACCTTGCTGCCTCTGCTTCTATATCTGCTTTGCGCCTTGCTGATTCTGCCTCTATATCTGCTTCACACCTTGCTGCTTCTGCTTCTATATCTGCTTTGCACCTTGCTGCCTCTGCTTCTATATCTGCTTTGCGCCTTGCTGCTTCTGCTTCTATATCTGCTTTGCACCTTGCTGCCTCTGCTTCTATATCTGCTTTGCGCCTTGCTGCCTCTGCTTCTATATCTGCTTTGCGCCTTGCTGCCTCTGCTTCTATATCTGCTTTGCGCCTTGCTGTCTCTGCTTCTATATCTGCTTTGCGCCTTGCTGTCTCTGCTTCTATATCTGCTTTGCGCCTTGCTGCCTCTGCTTCTATATCTGCTTTGCGCCTTGCTGTCTCTGCTTCTATATCTGCTTTGCGCCTTGCTGTCTCTGCTTCTATATCTGCTTTGCACATTGCTGCCTCTGCTTCTATATCTGCTTTGCGCCTTGCTGCCTCTGCTTCTATATCTGCTTTGCGCCTTGCTGCCTCTGCTTCTATATCTGCTTTGCGCCTTGCTGTCTCTGCTTCTATATCTGCTTTGCGCCTTGCTGCCTCTGCTTCTATATCTGCTTTGCGCCTTGCTGTCTCTGCTTCTATATCTGCTTTGCGCCTTGCTGTCTCTGCTTCTATATCTGCTTTGCGCCTTGCTGCCTCTGCTTCTATATCTGCTTTGCGCCTTGCTGTCTCTGCTTCTATATCTGCTTTGCGCCTAGCTGCCTCTGCTTCTATATCTGCTTTGCGCCTTGCTGTCTCTGCTTCTATATCTGCTTTGCGCCTAGCTGCTTCTGCTTCTATATCTGCTTTGCGCCTAGCTGCTTCTGCTTCTATATCTGCTTTGCGCCTTGCTGCTTCTGCTTCTATATCTGCTTTGTGCCTAGCTGCTTCTGCTTCTATATCTGCTTTGCGCCTTGCTGCCTCTGCTTCTATATCTGCTTTGCGCCTTGCTGCCTCTGCTTCTATATCTGCTTTGCGCCTTGCTGCCTCTGCTTCTATATCTGCTTTGCGCCTTGCTGTCTCTGCTTCTATATCTGCTTTGCACCTTGCTGTCTCTGCTTCTATATCTGCTTTGCGCCTTGCTGTCTCTGCTTCTATATCTGCTTTGCGCCTAGCTGCCTCTGCTTCTAGAACTGTTTTCTGCTTTATCATGTTTGCTTCTTCTTCAGCATAAGAAACTTGTACTTGAACTGCTTGTTCTTTTGCTCTCGCTCTAAGTCCTGCAGAACTGACTGACGATCTGCAGAAATGCATTGAATATTTAGAGGCAGAGGCATAGGATCTGGTCTCTAAAGTTAGCTGCGTCATATCAACAATCTTAATTCACAGTGATCAGGTTAAAGTAGCACAATATTTTAAATGCAGTTCTTGTGCAGATGATTTTTTTACTGCCTTTCACTTTAATTTGCAGATCTTGTATGTTTGCTTGTTATTTACTGCTTTTTACTTTAAAATACAGCCATTGGCCTCTATTTATCAAGCCGTCAACCGCAAATACGCTGGCGTATTCGCCATAGTTATCAAGTCCTACAGACCGGCAAAAGTAGAATCTAGTGACGCAACATACAATCCGCCAGACTCAGTCCGACACAGATCGATGGTTACATCACTCCAGATGCTCCGACGCAAGTCAGCCAATCAGAATTTTCCTACCTTAATTCCAATTGGCTGATAGAATCCTATCAGCAAATAAGAATTCGAGGGACGCCATCTTGGATGACGTCATTTAAAGGAACCGTCATTCGTCGGGAAGTCGTCGGCCAGGATGGATGTTCCGCGTCGGCGGGATGAAGATGGATCCGGAAGAAAGAAGATTGAAGATGCTGCTTGATAGAAGACTTCAGCCCGATGATGGACCTCTTCAGCCGGATGATGGATCTCTTCAGCCCAATGATGGACCTCTTCAGCCGGATGATGGATCTCTTCAGCCCGATCATGGACCTCTTCAGCCCGATGATGGACCTCTTCAGCCAGATGATGGATGTCTTAAGCCCCCGCTTGGGCTTGGATGAAGACTTTGGAGCCTCCTCTGGACGGTGATACCCGGCGTGGTGAAGATAAGGTAGGGCAGATTTTCAGGGGCTTAGTGTTAGGTTTATTTAAGGGGGGTTTGGGTTAGATTAGGGGTATGTGGGTGGTGGGTTGTAATGTTGGGGGGTATTGTATGTTTTTTTTTTACAGGCAAAAGAGCAGAATTCTTTGGGGCATGCCCCGCAAAAGGCCCTTTTAAGGGCTGGCAAGGTAAAAGAGCTTTTCTATTTGTATTTTAGAATAGGGTAGAGCATTTTTTTTTTATTTTGGGGGGCTTTGTTATTTTATTAGGGGGCTTAGAGTAGGTGTAATTAGCTTAAAATTGTTGTAATATTTTACTAATGTTTGTAAATTAATTTTTTAATTTTTGTAACTTAGTTCTTTTTTATTTTTTGTACTTTAGTTAGTTTATTTAATTATATTTATTTGTAGGTATTTGTATGTAATTAATTTATTGATAGTGTAGTGTTAGGTTTAATTGTAGATAATTGTAGGTATTTTATTTAATTAATTTATTGATAGTGTAGTGTTAGGTTTAATTGTAACTTAGGTTAGGATTTATTTTACAGGTAATTTTGTAATTATTTTAACTAGGTAGCTATTAAATAGTTATTAACTATTTAATAGCTATTGTACCTGGTTAAAATAAATACAAAGTTGCCTGTAAAATAAATATTAATCCTAAAATAGCTACAATATAATTATAATTTATATTGTAGCTATATTAGAGTTTATTTTACAGGTAAGTATTTAGCTTTAAATAGGAATAATTTATTTAATAAGAGTTAATTTATTTAGTTAGATACAAATTATATTTAACTTAGGGGGGTGTTAGGGTTAGGGTTAGACTTAGCTTTAGGGGTTAATAAATTTAATAGAGTAGCGGTGAGGTCCGGTCGGCAGATTAGGGGTTAATACTTGAAGTTAGGTGTCAGTGATGTTAGGGAAGGAAGATTAGGGGTTAATACTATTTATTATAGGGTTATTGAGGCGGGAGTGAGGCGGATTAGGGGTTAATAACTTTATTATAGTAGCGGTGAGGTCCGGTCGGCAGATTAGGGGTTAATAATTGTAAGTAGGTGGCGGTGATGTTGGGGGCGGCAGATTAGGGGTTAATAAATATAATATAGGGGTCGGCGGTGTTAGGGGCAGCAGATTAGGGGTACATAGGGATAACATAGGTTGCAGCAGTGTGCGGTCGGCAGATTAGGGGTTAAAAAGTTAAAAAAGGTTAGAGTGGCGGCGATGTGGGGGGGCCTCGGTTTAGGGGTACATAGGTAGTTTATGGGTGTTAGTGTACTTTAGAGCACAGTAGCTAAGAGCTTTATGAACCGGCGTTAGCCCAGATAGCTCTTAACTCCTGGCTTTTCTCTGCGGCTGGAGTCTTGTCGTTAGATTTCTAACGCTCACTTCAGCCAAGACTCTAAATACCGGCGTTAAAAAGATCCGGGGCTGCAAAGTGAGCGTTAGACCCTTTCCTGACTGACTCTAAATACTAGCGGGCGGCCAAAACCAGCGTTAGGACCCCCTAACGCTGGTTTTGACGGCTAACGCAGAACTCTAAATCTAAGCGTAAGATAGCTACAATATAACTAATAGTTACATTGTAACTAGCTTAGGGTTTATTTTAATTTTACAGGCAACTTTGTATTTATTTTAACTAGGTACAATAGTTATTAAATTGTTAAGAACTATTTAATAGTTACCTAGCTAAAATAAATACAAAATTACCTGTAAAATAAATCATAACCTAAGTTACAATTACACCTAACACTATACTATCATTAAATAAATTAAATTAATTAACTACAATTACCTAACATTAAATAAAATTAACTAAAATTAACTAAAGTACAAAAAACAAACACTAAATTACTGAAAATAAAAAAAAAATACAAGAAGTTTAATCTAATTACACCTAATCTAAGTCCCCTAATAAAATAAAAAAGCCCACCAAAATAATAAAATTGCCTACCCTAAACTAAATTACAAATAGCCCTTATCCCCTTAAGGACAAGGCAATTTTTCAATTTCTTTCCCTTAAGGACCAGGACTATTTTTACATTTCTGCTGTGTTTGTGTTTAGCTGTAATTTTCCTCTTACTCATTTACTGTACCCACACATATTATATACTGTTTTTCTCGCCATTAAATGGAATTTCTAAAGATATCATTATTTTCATCATATCTTATAATTTACTATAAAAAAATTATAAAATATGAGGAAAAAATGAAAAAAAACACACTTTTTCTAACTTTGACCCCCAAAATCTGTTACACATCTACAACCACCAAAAAACACCCATGCTAAATAGTCTCTACATTTTGTCCTGAGTTTAGAAATACCCAATGTTTATATGTTCTTTGTTTTTTTTGCAAGTTATAGGGCAATAAATATAAGTAGCACTTTGCTGTTTCCAAACCATTTTTTTTTTCAAAATTAGCGATAGTTACATTGGATCACTGATATCTGCCAGGAATCCCTGAATATCCCTTTACATTTATATATTTTTTTAGTAGACAACCCAAAGTATTGATCTAGACCCATTTTGATATATTTCATGACACCATTTCACTGCCAAATGCAATCAAATAAAAAAAAATCACTAACTTTTTCACTAACTTTTTCATAAACTTTAGGTTTCTCACTGAAATTATTTACAAACAGCTTGTGCAATTATGGCACACATGGTTGTAAATGCTTCTCTGGGATCCCCTTTCTTGAGAAATAGCAGACATATGTGGATTTGGCGTTGCTTTTTGGTAATTAGAAGGCCGCTATATGCTGCTGCGCACAACACGTGTATTATGTCTAGCAGTGAAGGGGTTAATTAGGTAGCTTGTAGGGGTAATTTTAACTTTAGTGTAGTGTAGTAGACAACTCAAAGTATTGATCTAGGCCCATTTTGGTATATTTTATGCCACCATTTCACCTCCAAATGCGATCAAATAAAAAAAATCGCTAACTTTTTCACTAACTTTAGGTTTCTCACTGAAATTATTTACAATTAGCTTGTTCAATTATGGCACAAATGGTTGTAAATGCTTCTCTGGGATCCCCTTTGTTCAAAAATAGCAAACATATATGGCTTTTAAATTGCTTTTTGATAATTAGAAGGCAGCTAAATGCCCCTGCGCACCACACTTTGTATTATGCCCAGCAGTTAAGGGGTTACTTAGGTAGATTGTAGGGTTAACTTTAGCTTTAGTGTAGAGATCAGTCTCCCACCTGACACATCCCCCCCTGATTCCTCCCTGACCCCTCACAAACAGCTCTATTCCCTCCCCCATCCCACAATTGTCACTGCCATCTTAAGTACTGGCAGAAAGCCTGCCAGTACTAAAATAAAAGCCTTTTTTTTTGTAAACATTTTTTTTAAATACATTCACATTCATAGTTTCTGCAGTGTAGGTTCCCCCCCTAAGCCCCCAACCTCCACAATCCCCCCCAAACAGCTCTCTTTACCTCCCCCTCTTCCTATTTGTGGCCATTTTAGGTACTGGCAGCTTTTTTTTTTTCATTTAACCCCATTTTTCTGTAGTGTAGCTGCGCCCCCCTCAATATAGTACCTCCTACCCCTCCCAGATCCCCTTTACAAAGAAATATTTCCCCTCTAACTCCCTCTCCCTCATCCCTCTCCCATAGAAATATGAGTGATCGTGCACTCCCCTCGTGCACGCGCATACACGCGCACGCAAGCCTTACACGCTCCCGCCCACCTTGCCGGAACTAGTCCAGGGATGGGCCGCCCACCCACCTCCCTGCAGCTGCTCCCACCCACCAACGATCGGCACCATTGCTGGCCGATGCAGAGAGGGCCAGAAGTCTTCATCGAATCCGGGCAGAAAAGGTCCTCCAAGCGGCAGAAGTCTTCATCCAAGCGGCATCTTCTATCTTCATCCATCCGGAGCAGAGCGGGTCCATCTTCAATCCAGCCGACGCAGAGCCATCCTCTTCAAACGACGTCCTAACACTGAATGACGGTTCCTTTAAATGACATCATCCAAGATGGTGTCCCTTGAATTCCGATTGGCTGATCGGAACAGCCAATAGAATGCAAGGTCAATCCTATTGGCTGATTGGATCAACCAATTGGATTGAACTTAAATCCGATTGGTTGATTGCATCAGCCAATCAGATTTTTTCTACCTTAATTCCGATTGGCTGATAGAATCCTATCAGCCAATCGGAATTCAAGGGACGCCATCTTGGATGACGTCATTTAAAGGAACCGTCATTCAGTATTAGGACGTTGTTTGAAGAGGATGGCTCCACATCAGCTGGATTGAAGATGGACCCGCTCCGCTCCGGATGGATGAAGATAGAAGATGTCGCTTGGATGAAGACTTCTGCCACGTGGAGGACCTCTTCTGCCCGGATTTGATGAAGACTTCTGGCCGGATCAGATGAAGACTTCTGCCTGGCTGGGTGAAGACGGCTCAAGGTAGGGTGATCTTCAAGGGGGTAGTGTTAGGTTTTTTTAAGGGGGATTTGGGTGGGTTTTAGAGTAGGGTTGGGTGTGTGGGTGGTGGGTTTTAATGTTGGGGGGTTGTATTTCTTTTTTTTTCAAGTAAAAGAGCTGATTACTTTGAGGCAATGCCCCGCAAAAGGCCCTTTTAAGGGCTATTTGTAATTTAGTTTAGGGTATGGAATTTTATTATTTGGGTTGGCTTTTTTATTTTATTAGTGGGCTTAGTTTAGGTGTAATTCGTTTAAAATTCTTGTAATTTTTTTTTATTTTTCTGTAATTTAGTGGGGGTTTTTTTTGTACTTTAGTTAATTTTAGTTAATTTTAGTTAATGTTAGGTAATTTTAGTTAATTCATTTAATTTATTTAATGATAGTGTAGTGTTAGGTGTAATCGTAACTTAGGTTAGGATTTATTTTACAGGTAATTTTATTTTAGCTAGGTAGCTATTAAATAGTTAATAATTATTTAATAGCTATTATACCTAGTTAAAATAAATACAAAGTTTCCTGTAAAATAAAAATAAACCCTAAGATAGATACAAATGTAACTATTAGTTATATTGTAGCTATTGTAGGGTTTATTTTATAGGTAAGTATTTAGTTTTAAATAGGAATAATTTAGGTAATAATATTAAATTTATTTAGATGTATTTAAAATATATTTAAGTTAGGGGGTGTTAGGGTTAGGGTTAGACTTATGTTTAGGGGTTAATTAATTTAATATAGTGGTGGCGGTGTAGGGGGGGGGCAGATTAGGGGTTAATAAATGTAATGTAGGTGGCGGCTTGATGTTATACATCATACAATGTATAACATCAAGCCTGATTGATAACTAGTTGGATGACAAAAAAAAATGGGGGCTGGATTAGTGACCAGTTCTTGTATGGCCGTTGTTGATAGGTGGCTTAGGAAGGGGATTTGTGTGCACGTGTCTGATTGGCCAAATATGATCTTCACACATATATGCTTATTATCCGTTTTTTCACAATATTTATGGCTCATTTTCAGTTAAACTACCAGTTGACAGTTGCCTCTCTGTGAACCCAGAATGTTGGTTTTGGTTTTATTTACACAAATTTTACACAAAGCTAACACCGTTCTGCTCATTTTCATTTACACTCATTGTATATATAATCACTTACGGTTTTTAGCCTATCAGGCGTGACTTAACAGAATCACAATCCTATCAGGAGACTTGTTTCTTCTGTCCTCATACACTGATCACATCCATTGGTTCACAAGACAGGGGAGGGTTTCACTTGCCTTTATAAGGTTGCCATTTTTGATTGTTGTTTGTCAGAGGAAGGGACTGTTTGGTTGCCTCAAAACGTCACAAATAAATTATTTTTTTCACAGATGACTGAAGCCCAGTGAGTGCTTATTCTATTTTTGAAACTATATATATATATATATATATATATATATATATATATATATATATATATATATATACATACATATATATACACACACACTATATATAATAGTACTAAATATCTAAATAGAGGAGACAAGGAATGAAGCTAGTAATCCAATGTTCCACAAGGGAGATATAAAAAGTAAAATGTGACAGTAAATCAGAATCTCAAAGATGCTCACTGTCTTGTCGAAATACAAGAGGAGTATCTTCCGATATAACACAGGGTGGGCCCCAATACGGCAGATCTTCTATAATGTCTGGCCACAAACTCGAAAACTACAAAACAAATAAAATATAATGCGCCTCATAGGGTAGACCAACCATACAAATGGAAAGTTAGTTCAGCAGGTGGTAACTATACTCACATAGAGGAAAGAACACTCAGCCCATCTCCAGTGATTACACTGCCGGTAATACTTCCAGGCTTCCTCAAGAAGAAAACAGATGGAGCACAATCCACATTAGGTGCTTTTCAGAATGAATTACAAAAGCCCTCAAAAGGTCCTTTTGTATAGCATTTCCCCAAAGTGATCTTAGCTGTCTTTTGTTTTGTTTTTTAAAGTTACAAAACCCCCCACCTACTTTAAAGTAAATCCCAAATAACAAAATCCAGCTAAAAACACCTAGCTTACAAAATAAACCCTATCTAACCACAAAAGTTTTACTCTTGATCTGACGTTGGGCCCTCATTATCCAAGGTTCAGGTGACAGGGGCCCATTTTCAAAGCAGAGGCAGATTTCCGCTGCCATTTCCATCACCTCCACTCTGCAAATCTTCTGTACTTTTGTTTTATTTTTTATTTTTTTTTATAAACCAACTTTATTGATTGTCCAAATTGGTCAAAGTACAATGCCATTAATTTTGAGACACGGCTCAATAAATATAACAGACTTCACACAGTTATTTTTCACAAACAATAATACCTAATTTGTGGTTATATATCTGGATGTGTAAACATAAAAAAGGAAAAAAAGAAAGGAAAAAAAAAAATCAACCGGTTCTCCTGGGAGTCATGGGGAAATATTAACCCCTTAATGACCAGACCATTTTTCAATTTTCTTACTCTTAATGACAAAGGCTATGTTTACATTTCTGCTGTGTTTGTGTTTAGCTGTAATTTTCCTCTTATTCATTTACTGTACCCACACATATTATATACCGTTTTTCTCGCCATTAAATGGACTTTCTAAAGATACCATTATTTTCATCATATCTTATAATTTCCTATAAAAAAATTATAAAACATGAGGAAAAAATGGAAAAAAACACACTTTTTCTTTGACACACTTTGACACCCAAAATCTGTTACACATCTACAACCACCAAAAAACACCCATGCTAAATAGTTTCTAAATTTTGTCCTGAGTTTAGAAATACTCAATGTTTGCATTTTCTTTGATTTTTTGCAAGTTATAGGGCAATAAATACAAGTAGCACTTTGCTATTTCCAAACCATTTATTTTTTCACAATTAGCACTAGTTACATTGGAACCCTGATATCTGTTAGGAAAACCTGAATAACCCTTGACATGTATATATTTTTTTTAGAAGACATCCCAAAGTATTGATCTAGGTCCATTTTGGTATATTTCATGCCACCATTTCACAGCCAAATGCAAGCAAATAAAAAAAAAAATCATTTTTCACAACTTTAGGTTTCTCACTGAAAGCATTTACAAACAGCGGCCTAGATTTAGAGTTCGGCGGTAGCCGTCAAAACCAGCGTTAGAGGCTCCTAACGCTGGTTTTGGGCGCCCGCTGGTATTTGGAGTCAGTGATTAAAGGGTCTAACGCTCACTTTTCAGCCGCGACTTTTCCATACCGCAGATCCCCCTACGCCATTTGCGTAGCCTATCTTTTCAATGGGATCTTTCTAACGCTGGTATTTAGAGTCGTTTCTGCAGTGAGCGTTAGAGCTCTAACGACAAGATTCCAGCCGCCTGAAAATAGCAGGAGTTAAGAGCTTTCTGGCTAACGCCGGTTTATAAAGCTCTTAACTACTGTACCCTAAAGTACACTAACACAAATAAACTACCTATGTACCCCTAAACCGAGCTACCCCCACACCGCCGCCACTCAATTAAAATTTTTAACCCCTAATCTGCCGACCGCCACCTACGTTATACTTATGTACCCCTAATCTGCTGCCCCTAACCCCGCCGACCCCTGTATTATATTTATTCACCCCTAACCTGCCCCCCACAACGTCGCCGCCAGCTACTTACAATAATTAACCCCTAATCTTCCGACCGCAAATCGCCGCCACCTACGTTATCCCTATGTACCCCTAATCTGCTGCCCCTAACCCCGCCGACCCCTATATTATATTTATTAACCCCTAATCTGCCCCCCTCAACGTCGCCGACACCTGCCTACACTTATTAACCCCTAATCTGCCGAGCGGACCTGAGCGCTACTATAATAAAGTTATTAACCCCTAATCCGCCTCACTAACCCGATCATAAATAGTATTAACCCCTAATCTGCCCTCCCTAACATCGCCGACACCTACCTTCAATTATTAACCCCTAAACTTCCGATCGGAGCTCACCGCTATTCTAATAAATGGATTAACCCCTAAAGCTAAGTCTAACCCTAACACTAACACCCCCCTAAGTTAAATATAATTTTTATCTAACGAAATTAATTAACTCTTATTAAATAAATTATTCCTATTTAAAGCTAAATACTTACCTGTAAAATAAATCCTAATATAGCTACAATATAAATTATAATTATATTATAGCTATTTTAGGATTAATATTTATTTTACAGGCAACTTTGTAATTATTTTAACCAGGTACAATAGCTATTAAATAGTTAAGAACTATTTAATAGTTACCTAGTTAAAATAATAACAAATTTACCTGTAAAATAAATCCTAACCTAAGTTATAATTAAACCTAACACTACCCTATCAATAAAATAATTAAATAAACTACCTACAATTACCTACAATTAACCTAACACTACACTATCAATAAATAAATTAAACACAATTGCTACAAATAAATACAATTAAATAAACTAGCTAAAGTACAAAAAATACAAAAGAACTAAGTTACAGAAAATAAAAAAATATTTACAAACATAAGAAAAATATTACAACAATTTTAAACTAATTACACCTACTCTAAGCCCCCTAATAAAATAACAAAGCCCCCCAAAATAAAAAATTCCCTACCCTATTCTAAATTAAAAAAGTTACAAGCTCTTTTACCTTACCAGCCCTGAACAGGGCCCTTTGCGGGGCATGCCCCAAGAATTTCAGCTCTTTTGCCTGTAAAAGAATAAATACAATACCCCCCCCCCCCCCAACATTACAACCCACCACCCACATACCCCTAATCTAACCCAAACCCCCCTTAAATAAACCTAACACTAAGCCCCTGAAGATCTTCCTACCTTGTCTTCACCATCCAGGTATCACCGATCCGTCCTGGCTCCAAGATCTTCATCCAACCCAAGCGGGGGTTGGCGATCCATAATCCGGTCCAGAAGAGGCTCCAAAGTCTTCCTCCTATCCGGCAAGAAGAGGACATCCGGACCGGCAAACATCTTCTCCAAGCGGCATCTTCGATCTTCTTCCATCCGGTGCGGAGCGGGTCCATCTTGAAGCAGGCGACGCGGATCCATCCTCTTCTTCCGATGTCTCCCGACTAATGACGGTTCCTTTAAGGGACGTCATCCAAGATGGCGTCCCTCGAATTCCGATTGGCTGATAGGATTCTATCAGCCAATCGGAATTAAGGTAGGAATTTTCTGATTGGCTGATGGAATCAGCCAATCAGAATCAAGTTCAATCCGATTGGCTGATCCAATCAGCCAATCAGATTGAGCTCGCATTCTATTGGCTGTTCCGATCAGCCAATAGAATGCAAGCTCAATCTGATTGGCTGATGGGATCGGCCAATCGGATTGAACTTGATTCTGATTGGCTGATTCCATCAGCCAATCAGAAAATTCCTACCTTAATTCCGATTGGCTGATAGAATCCTATCAGCCAATCGGAATTCGAGGGACGCCATCTTGGATGACGTCCCTTAAAGGAACCGTCATTAGTCGGGAGACATCGGAAGAAGAGGATGGATCCGCGTCGCCTGCTTCAAGATGGACCCGCTCCGCACCGGATGGAAGAAGATCGAAGATGCCGCTTGGAGAAGATGTTTGCCGGTCCGGATGTCCTCTTCTTGCCGGATAGGAGGAAGACTTTGGAGCCTCTTCTGGACCGGATTATGGATCGCCAACCCCCGCTTGGGTTGGATGAAGATCTTGGAGCCAGGACGGATCGGTGATACCTGGATGGTGAAGACAAGGTAGGAAGATCTTCAGGGGCTTAGTGTTAGGTTTATTTAAGGGGGGTTTGGGTTAGATTAGGGGTATGTGGGTGGTGTGTTGTAATGTTGGGGGGGTATTGTATTTATTCTTTTACAGGCAAAAGAGCTGAAATTCTTGGGGCATGCCCCGCAAAGGGCCCTGTTCAGGGCTGGTAAGGTAAAAGAGCTTGTAACTTTTTTAATTTAGAATAGGGTAGGGAATTTTTTATTTTGGGGGGCTTTGTTATTTTATTAGGGGGCTTAGAGTAGGTGTAATTAGTTTAAAATTGTTGTAATATTTTTCTTATGTTTGTAAATATTTTTTTATTTTCTGTAACTTAGTTCTTTTTTATTTTTTGTACTTTAGCTAGTTTATTTAATTGTATTTATTTGTAGCAATTGTGTTTAATTTATTTATTGATAGTGTAGTGTTAGGTTAATTGTAGGTAATTGTAGGTAGTTTATTTAATTATTTTATTGATAGGGTAGTATTAGGTTTAATTATAACTTAGGTTAGGATTTATTTTACAGGTAAATTTGTTATTATTTTAACTAGGTAACTATTAAATAGTTCTTAACTATTTAATAGCTATTGTACCTGGTTAAAATAATTACAAAGTTGCCTGTAAAATAAATATTAATCCTAAAATAGCTATAATATAATTATAATTTATATTGTAGCTATATTAGGATTTATTTTACAGGTAAGTATTTAGCTTTAAATAGGAATAATTTATTTAATAAGAGTTAATTAATTTCGTTAGATAAAAATTATATTTAACTTAGGGGGGTGTTAGTGTTAGGGTTAGACTTAGCTTTAGGGGTTAATCCATTTATTAGAATAGCGGTGAGCTCCGATCGGAAGTTTAGGGGTTAATAATTGAAGGTAGGTGTCGGCGATGTTAGGGAGGGCAGATTAGGGGTTAATACTATTTATGATAGGGTTAGTGAGGCGGATTAGGGGTTAATAACTTTATTATAGTAGCGCTCAGGTCCGCTCGGCAGATTAGGGGTTAATAAGTGTAGGTAGGTGTCGGCGACGTTGTGGGGGGCAGATTAGGGGTTAATAAATATAACATAGGGGTCGGCGATGTTAGGGCAGCAGATTAGGGGTACATAGGGATAACGTAGGTGGCGGCGTTTTACGGAGCGGCAGATTAGGGGTTAAAAAAAATATGCAGGGGTCAGCGATAGCGGGGCGGCAGATTAGGGGTTAATAAGTGTAAGATTAGGGGTGTTTAGACTCGGGGTACATGTTAGGGTGTTAGGTGCAGACGTAGGAAGTGTTTCCCCATAGGAATCAATGGGGCTGCGTTAGGAGCTGAACGCTGCTTTTTTGCAGGTGTTAGGTTTTTTTTCAGCTCAAACAGTCCCATTGTTTCCTATGGGAGAATCGTGCACGAGCACGTTTTTGAGGCCGGCCGCGTCCGTAAGCAACTCTGGTATCGAGAGTTGCATTTGCGGTAAAAATGCTCTACGCTCCTTTTTTGGAGCCTAACGCAGCATTTGTTTTAACTCTCGATACCAGAGTTAAATTTATGGTGCGGCCAGAAAAAAGCCCGCGGAGCGTTAACAGCCCTTTTACCGCCGAACTCCAAATCTAGGCCAGCTTGTGCTATTATGGCACAAATTGTTGTAAAAGCTTCTTTGGGATCCCCTTTGTTCAGAAATAGACTTATATGGCTTTGGCATTGCTTTTTGGTAATTAGAAGGCAGCTAAATTCTGCTGCGCACCACACGTAAATTATGTCCAGCAGTGCAGGGGTTAATTAGGTAGCTTGTAGGGAGCTTGCAGGGTTAATTTTAGCTATAGGGTAGAGATCAGCCTCCCACCTGACACATCCCAAACCCTGATCCCTCCCAAACAGCTCTCTTCCCTCCCCCACCCCACAATTGTCCCCGCCATCTTAAGTACTGGCAGAAAGTCTGCCAGTACTAAATATAAGGAGTTTTTTTAATAAAAAAAAATATTTTAGCTATGATGGACCCCTGCCTTAGCCCCAATCTCCCTGCCCCCCCCCCCAGCTCTCTAACCCTCTCCCCTACCTAATTGCCGCCATCTTGGGCACTGGCAGCTGTCTGCCAGTACCCAACTTGCCCCAAAAACAAAAGTATTTTTTTTTCTTTTGCAATTTGTAATGTTTTCTGTAGTGTAGCAGCCCCCCACAATACCCCATCCCCCTCCCCCTTCCAGATCCTTTTATATTAAATTTTTTTAAATCTTTTTTCCCCCTCTTTCCTCCTCATTGGTGTCAGTGGCTAATGCGCCCGCGTGCGCACACACTCATGCACGCGTGCGCGCCCCCCGCACGCTCCCGGGACCCGGCGTGCACATTGCATTTACAGGAACCGGATGCTGGGTAGCGATGGGCCGCCCATCCGCCTCCCTGTTACACTCCCACCCACCAACGAACGGCACCATCGCTACCGGTGCAGAGAGGGCCACAGAGTGGCTCTCTCTGCATCTGAGTCTTCTAAAAAGGTATTGCAGGATGCCTCCATATCGAGGCATCACTGCAATACCCTGAGAGCTGCTGGAAGCGATTGCGATCACTTCCAGCACTCTGTTAGACAACTGACGTACCAGGTACGTCTATTGTCATTGACTGGTTGTTTTTGCATGACTTACCTGGTACATCAGTTGTCATTAAGGGCTTAAGCCTTATTCAGCCACTGTTGTGGAAACACCTCTTCAATAATCAAAATCCTTAACGGTACCAAATGCTGAAAAGGCATTATGAATTGATTCTAGGTTGCCGCTGGCCAAGCTTGTATTAATTTTAACCACTTAGAAAAAACTTTCTAAGATGTCTTTCAATAATGAGTTTACATTTTGCCTCTCAACCATCTTCTGTGGTCTCATAGTCTGCATAAATTCAGATATAGTGGGAGGATAGGATGACTTCCATTGTTTAAATATTAAATTTCACGCTGCCATGATCAACATATTAACCTTATGTTGATCACCGAAACCTGTATAGTCCATATACAAAAAAAAATAAAAAATGGTTTGAGCTCAATCCTGATTTGGAGGACTTTGTTCAGCCAGTAACTTATTTTTCCCCAGAATTGCATTATTTTTGGACATGATCATAATCAGTGTAGGATGTCTGCCTTTTCTGCCTTGCATTTAAAGCATCTACATTTTTTTTTTATCTGCTTGGGCCCATTTGTTGATTCTATCTGGGATAAAATAGTAGTTACTTATCAATTTTACATGTGATTCCTTCCAGACAATAGTTCCTGTTGCGGATTCTGCCACAGTTATACTTTTAATAAAGTCTCGATCCTGTATATTCGTGAAATATCTCTGAAGGTTCTCCTTTAAATTGCTTATGTGTTTGCAGCCCAGCTTTGTATATAAGGCTCTATACCAATGTGAAATTGATCTTAGACCAGCATCATAAATTCTAAGGATTGACTCTACTTCCTGTAAATCCCAGACAATGGGGCCGATTTATTAAGCCCCGTTTGGAGCTTGATGCCCCTGTTTCTGCGCGAGCCTCCAGGCTTGCCGGAAACAGAAGCTATGAAGCAGAGGTCTAAAGACCGCTGCTTCATAACTTGTCCGCAAATCTGCAGGGGGAGGCATTGCACAAGCAGTTCACAAGAACTGTTGGTGCAATGATAAATGCTACATCGTATCATGTCCGCTCGCACTATGATAAATCTACCCCATCATCTCTAGTAGGACAAATTTGTAAAAGATAACTTCTCGTCTGTAAGTATGCATAAACATTTTTTGGAGGCAGATGATATGTATTGGAAAGTTCTTCATATGTTTGTATTACATTTGTATTCTCATGTATCAATTGTGAGAAATACATTTTTCCTCGATTTTGCCATTCTCTAAATACTGCATTGTGTAAGCCAGGAGTAAAATCTGGGGTTCCCACAATTAGCAGGAAACAAGATTTTTGAAAGTCTACTCCCATTATCCTACGATACTTTTGAAAGGCGAATATAATGTTTGAAAATGTCAATAACCATCTGATATTATGAGGGTAATTTGCTAAACATGTGGTGTAAAGCAGCTTTTAAACTAAGTGGTGCTGTTAAATCTGATTCAAGTGATATATTCCGATTCTGTTACCCAATTTTAGCTAATGTTATCCAATTATAGTATTTTAGGTTAGGTAATGAGAACCCACCGTATCTTTTGGGTATGAATAACTTTTCAACTGCTAACCGAGACAAAGAAAATCCACACATGCTCTATTATATCTGTTGATATCTTGTTTCAATATAAATAATGGTAGATTTTGTAATAAAAACAAAGGGAAGAATATTGTTTTAATCAGCATGATTTTTGCTGAGAGAGATAAGGAGTATATATTCCATCTATTCATTTCAGAAGGCAAGTTTGTGAAAAATTCAAGATAAGTCTCTGGACTAGAGGATGTATACAGAGGATAGTTAATACAATGATATAATACCTTTTGCTGCCACTACACTACCGCTATTACTAGGATTACAGTTACAGGGAAAGCAGTTACTGGTGGACAGAGCACACAGGATAGAGCCTAGCAGGCCAGTATCTGATA